>NC_069502.1:157624639-157709639 GCF_027579735.1 Bombina bombina
TTCTGGATCTACATTTTGTCATCCATTTACATCCAAGAAATATACCATCAGACACAGGCTTACCTGTACATCAGACTATGTTGTGTATTTTCTAACCTGTCCGTGTGGCAAATTTTATATTGGAAAAGCGAGCACCCCCTTTAGAGAGAGATTAGCAGATCATAAGAGTGCGATCAGCATTGAAAGATAAAAAAAAGTGATTAGCAGTAGCCAGGCATTTTTTAGAAATGGGTCACACTGTAGCTATGTTACGAGCTATGGTGATTGGCGTCACTAGGGTTGGTGTCACCCGGTGCGGTAAGTCATGGTGTCACCCCCCCCAGAAAGCAGACACACACAAAAACACAGGCAAACACACATACAAACACTCAGACACACTCAAATGCATACGCAAATGCACACACAAACACTCGGAAACACACTCAGACACACACACAAAAACACTGAGACACACAAAAAAAAATTCTGCTCTCTGACTCTGTTCCAAGTCTGTCAGTGCACAGCCCTGGGCCGCATGTCACTGAGCAGTGAGCACAGATAGGCAGGCAGGTTTAGGCTAGCAGCGCTTGTGTGTCTACAACTTCCCCAGTCCCACTAATGTTCACAAATGCCAGCCTCTAATAAAATAATCTATGCATCTCAATATTGTATTTCTTTGAATTTCAATAAAATTTAAAAAAAAAAAAAAAATTTTTTTTTTTGGTGTCACCCCCTGGAGGGTGTCACCCGGGTGCGGCCCGCCCCCCCCCCCCCGCCCCCCCCCCTAGTGACGCCACTGCTGTCCTCTGAGCTCTGGTTAACTGTTTCGCGAAACAAAAAGTGTCACAAAATACATAAAAATATATTAAAAAGTACAGTTAAATCTAATAAAAAATATTTTAAGAAAATATTGCACAAAAAAGATATGAAGTCTAAGGTGTTAGAAAACAAAAGCAGGCAAAGTGCTTTAACATGTATATATATATATATATATATATTTCTATATATGTGTACATATGTATTTATGTATTTATATGTGTATATATGTATTTACAGACGTATATACATATATAAACACATAAATACATATATATATATATATATATATCAAAGGTTTCACAGAAGTGCACTCTCACTTGCTAAACATTAACCGCCAGGGTGCAGGCAAAACATAGATCCATATAAACATAACAGGCACTCACTCTCTGGTTCTTTTTATTTTCATGTTTGGTTAGCGCACACGAGAATATGCCAATGGCTTAGCGTGAGTTGGGTGGACTTGAACAGCCAATAGGATTTTAGTAGCTCTCATCGTATTGACTGATTTGAAAATGTCAGCCACAGACAATAGGAATGCAAGGTACCCCAAATATAAAACGGATACCTTGCATTCAATCTTCAGTGTGCATCGACGATCGCATAAAGGGGATCCTCCATGCTGGATGGCTTCGCGGCCGCTGTTCCTGCTCCGGTGGGTGTGTTATTTTTAGCGGGGACATTGTAATTATTTTTGGTAAAAGCTGTTTAACTTAGAGCAATGCCCTACAAAAGGCCTTTTTAAGGGCTATTGGTAGATTATTGTTAGATTAGGGAGTAATTTTATTTTGAGGTGGCTTTTTTGTTTTTATGGTACTAGATTAGGTTTAATTTTTATTATTTTTGATAAATTTTGTGTATTATTTTTTGTAATCTTAGATTTATTTATTTTTTCATAATTTTAGAGGTTTTTTTTGTAATGTTAGTTGTTTTTTCGTAGTGTTAGGATGTTTAAATTTTCTAGTTTAGGATTTTTTATTTTTAGTTTATTTAGTTTTTTTAAAATAGTTAATGTAAATTTTATTGAAATTCAAAGAAATACAATATTGAGATGCATAGATTATTTTATTAAAGGCTGGCATTTGTGAACATTAGTGGGACTGGGGAAGTTGTAGACACACAAGCGCTGCTAGCCTAAACCTGCCTGCCTATCTGTGCTCACTGCTCAGTGACATGCGGCCCAGGGCTGTGCACTGACAGACTTGGAACAGAGTCAGAGAGCAGAATTTTTTTTTGTGTGTCTCAGTGTTTTTGTGTGTGTGTCTGAGTGTGTTTCCGAGTGTTTGTGTGTGCATTTGAGTATGTTTTTAAGTGTGTCTGAGTGTTTGTATGTGTGTTTGCCTGTGTTTTTGTGTGTGTCTGCTTTCTGGGGGGGGGAGTGACACCATGACTTACTGCACCGGGTGACACCAACCCTAGTGACGCCACTGATTGATAGAATCCCTCCTCTTAGAAGAGGTGGCAATAGAAATGAAGAACTACTTAAAAGGGAAACCCAGTGGATTCATAGATTGGATACATTGGCCCCTGAAAGGGTTAAATACCTATCTAGATTTTTCACTATTCTACTAACAGTGTTCCATTTGTTCTTTGTATAAAGGGACACTGAACCCAATTTTTTTTTTGTAATTCAGTTAGAGCATGCAATTTTAAGCAACTTTCAAATTTATTCCTATTATCAATTTTTATTCGTTCTCTTGCTATCTTTATTTGAAAAAAAAAGGCATCTAAGTTTTTTGTTTGGTTCAGTACTCTGGACAGCACTTTTTTATTGGTGGATGAATTTATCCACCAATCAGCAAGAACAACCCAGGTTATTCACCAAAAATGGGCCGGCATCTAAACTTAAATTATTCCATTTCAAATAAAGATACCAAGAGAATAAAGAAAATTTGATAATAGGAGTAAATTGGGAAATTGCTTAAAATTTCATGCTCTATCTGAATCATGAAAGAAAAAATTTGGGTTCAGTTTCCCTTAAGTGGTGTATAACAGCATTCTGTACATATGCATGTAACATTAGTTTGTTATTAATGACTATCAGGTAGATTACAAGTTATGCGCGCTATAGGGAATTTAACGAACGCAACAAAAGTTGCATTATTTAGGTGCAGAGCCAGCTGTGGAGCTGAGCAGACACAGGTTTTGAGAGCTCCTGCTCTAATAACATCATAAAGTGCTCCAAATGGCCCTAAAACCTAACAGTTTGAACGATAACTGGGTTGTAAAGCACTGTTGACCACATTTTGAGCATTCCCAACCTCATATGTGCAACAATATTTGGAATGGGAATCAAAAATGGAGATAAGGGAGCCATTTACCAATATTTTAGCTCTGTGTAGTAATATCAAACTAGAGGTGCAGACCCTATATAAGTATTGCAAACTATTACAAATAGGGAGAAAATAAGGAGAGGTAGTCCTTATAAAAAGATAGGGAATTCAGCACTCTCATATACACTTTTAAAGAGACAGAGATATAAATATCTCAAGATATCAACCTAAGTATTAAGATAAATAGAGCTAAGTGTGGAGCCAGGTGGAAACCCAGAATACTGCTACTCATTGGGATGAAATACGTGTAGGCAGTTGTAACAGCTGATTGCTTTGATGAGACACCTGTCTTTTGGAAATTCCTACTACACCTCAAAGAATTGCAGCTTGCTGGAGTGATTTATTACTTTGTTTTGCATCTTGTGCAACACAGGAACATTCACTGGATTTGCAGCTTCTTACCAAGGATTCTGTTATTGATTTACATCGCAAAGGCTGTGAGTGCATGCTATGACTGTGTTTTTCTTTACAGGCAGTGGAAACTTGCTTCATTTTTTCCTCCCGCAATACAAGTGGATGCCTGTTTTCAACAGATCTGGAAGGACTTCCTTTAAATTGTGATGTGTTCATGCTAAATGATGCTGCTTTACTAATATCCTGTTTGTCAGAAGTTATGCAAAATTTACTATACAATACCCATATTTAAAACACATACGGCTAGATTTGGAGTTTTGTCGGTAACGACCCGAAAAACTAATGCCGGCTTTTTTCTGGCCGCACCATAAAAATAACTCTGGTATTGAGAGTCCACATAAAGGCTGCGTTAGGCTCCAAAAAAGGAGCTTAGAGCATTTTTAACGCAGCTTCAACTCTCGATACCAGAGTTGCTTACGGACGCGGCCAGCCTCAAAAACGTGCTCATGCACGATTCTCCCATAGGAAACAATGGGGCTGTTTGAGCTGAAAAAAAACCTAACACCTGCAAAAAAGCCGCGTTCAGCTCCTAACGCAGCCCCATTGTTTCCTATGGGGAAACACTTCCTACGTCTGCACCTAACACTCTAACATGTACCCCGAGTCTAAACACCCCTAACCTTACACTTATTAACCCCTAATCTGCCACCCCCGCTATCGCCGACCCCTGCATATTATTATTAACCCCAATCTGCCGCTCCGTAAACCGCCGCTACTTACATTATCCCTATGTACCCCTAATCTGCTGCCCTAACATCGCCGACCCCTATATTATATTTATTAACCCCTAATCTGCCCCCCACAACGTCGCCTCCACCTGCCTACACTTATTAACCCCTAATCTGCCGACCGGACCTGAGCGCTACTATAATAAAGTTATTAACCCCTAATCCGCCTCACTAACCCTATAATAAATAGTATTAACCCCTAATCTGCCCTCCCTAACATCGCCGACACCTAACTTAAATTATTAACCCCTAATCTGCCGACTAGAGCTCCCCGCTATTCTAATAAATGTATTAACCCCTAAAGCTAAGTCTAACCCTAACACTAACACCCCCCTAAGTTAAATGTAATTTTAATCTAACGAAATTAATTAACTCTTATTAAATAAATTATTCCTAATTAAAGCTAAATACTTACCTGTAAAATAAATCCTAATATAGCTACAATATAAATTATAATTATATTATAGCTATTTTAGGATTAATATTTATTTTACAGGTAACTTTGTATTTATTTTAACCAGGTACAATAGCTAAAATAGTTAAAATAATTACAAATTTACCTGTAAAAGAAATCCTAACCTAAGTTACAATTAAACCTAACACTATACTATCAATAAATTAATTAAATAAACTACCTACAATTAACCTAACACTACACTATCAATAAATTAATTAAATACAATTCCTACAAATAAATACAATTAAATAAACTTGCTAAAGTACAAAAAATAAAAAAGAACTAAGTTACAAAAAATAAAAAAATATTTACAAACATCAGAAAAATATTACAACAATTTTAAACTAATTACACCTACTCTAAGCCCCCTAATAAAATAACAAAGCCCCCCAAAATAAAAAAAATGCCCTACCCTATTCTAAATAACTAAAGTTCAAAGCTCTTTTACCTTACCAGCCCTGAACAGGGCCCTTTGCGGGGCATGCCCCAAGAAGTTCAGCTCTTTTGCCTGTAAAAAAAAACATACAATACCCAAGCCCCCCAACATTACAACCCACCACCCACATACCCCTAATCTAACCCAAACCCCCTTAAATAAACCTAACACTAAGCCCCTGAAGATCTTCCTACCTTATCTTCACCATACCAGGTTCACCGATCCGTCCTGAAGAGCTCCTCCGATGTCCTGATCCAAGCCCAAGCGGGGGGCTGAAGAGGTCCATGATCCGGCTGAAGTCTTCATCCAAGCGGGAGCTGAAGAGGTCCATGATCCGGATGAAGTCTTCTATAAACGGCATCTTCAATCTTCTTTCTTCCGGATCCATCTTGCAGACCTCCGACGCGGAACATCCTGCTGGCCCGACGGACTAACGACGAATGACGGTTCCTTTAAGGGACGTCATCCAAGATGGCGTCCCTCGAATTCCGATTGGCTGATAGGATTCTATCAGCCAATCGGAATTAAGGTAGGAAAATTCTGATTGGCTGATGGAATCAGCCAATCAGATTCAAGTTCAATCCGATTGGCTGATTCAATCAGCCAATCAGATTGAGCTCGCAATCTATTGGCTGTTCCGATCAGCCAATAGAATGCAAGCTCAATCTGATTGGCTGATTGGATCAGCCAATCGGATTGAACTTGATTCTGATTGGCTGATTCCATCAGCCAATCAGAATATTCCTACCTTAATTCCGATTGGCTGATAGAATCCTATCAGCCAATCGGAATTCGAGGGACGCCATCTTGGATGACGTCCCTTAAAGGAACCGTCATTCTTCGTTAGTCCATCGGGCCAGCAGGATGTTCCGCGTCGGAGGTCTGGATGGATCTGGAAGAAAGAAGATTGAAGATGCCGTTGATAGAAGACTTCATCCGGATCATGGACCTCTTCAGCTCCCGCTTGGATGAAGACTTCAGCCGGATCATGGACCTCTTCAGCCCCCCGCTTGGGCTTGGATCAGGACATTGGAGGAGCTCTTCAGGACGGATCGGTGAACCTGGTATGGTGAAGATAAGGTAGGAAGATCTTCAGGGGCTTAGTGTTAGGTTTATTTAAGGGGGGTTTGGGTTAGATTAGGGGTATGTGGGTGGTGGGTTGTAATGTTGGGGGGCTTGGGTGTTGTATGTTTTTTTTTACAGGCAAAAGAGCTGAACTTCTTGGGGCATGCCCCGCAAAGGGCCCTGTTCAGGGCTGGTAAGGTAAAAGAGCTTTGAACTTTAGTTATTTAGAATAGGGTAGGGCATTTTTTTATTTTGGGGGGCTTTGTTATTTTATTAGGGGGCTTAGAGTAGGTGTAATTAGTTTTAAATTGTTGTAATATTTTTCTGATGTTTGTAAATATTTTTTTATTTTTTGTAACTTAGTTCTTTTTTATTTTTTGTACTTTAGCAAGTTTATTTAATTGTATTTATTTGTAGGAATTGTATTTAATTAATTTATTGATAGTGTAGTGTTAGGTTAATTGTAGGTAATTGTAGGTAGTTTATTTAATTAATTTATTGATAGTATAGTGTTAGGTTTAATTGTAACTTAGGTTAGGATTTCTTTTACAGGTAAATTTGTAATTATTTTAACTATTTTAGCTATTGTACCTGGTTAAAATAAATACAAAGTTACCTGTAAAATAAATATTAATCCTAAAATAGCTATAATATAATTATAATTTATATTGTAGCTATATTAGGATTTATTTTACAGGTAAGTATTTAGCTTTAATTAGGAATAATTTATTTAATAAGAGTTAATTAATTTCGTTAGATTAAAATTATATTTAATTTAGGGGGGTGTTAGTGTTAGGGTTAGACTTAGCTTTAGGGGTTAATACATTTATTAGAATAGCGGTGAGCTCCGGTCGGCAGATTAGGGGTTAATAATTTAAGTTAGGTGTCGGCGATGTTAGGGAGGGCAGATTAGGGGTTAATACTATTTATTATAGGGTTAGTGAGGCGGATTAGGGGTTAATAACTTTATTATAGTAGAGCTCAAGTCCGGTCGGCAGATTAGGGGTTAATAAGTGTAGGCAGGTGGAGGCGACGTTGAGGGGGCAGATTAGGGGTTAATAAATATAATACAGGGGTCGGCGGTGTTTGGGGCAGCAGATTAGGGGTACATAAGGATAACGTAGGTGGCGGCGCTTTGCGGTCGGCAGATTAGGGGTTAATAAGTGTAGGTAGGTGGAGGCGACGTTGTGGGGGGCAGGTTAGGGGTTAATAAATATAATACAGGGGTGGGCGGTGTTAGGGGCAGCAGATTAGGGGTACATAAGGATAACATAGGTGGCGGTCGGCAGATTAGGGGTTAAAAAAAATTATTCGAGTGTCGGCGATGTGGGGGGACCTCGGTTTAGGGGTACATAGGTAGTTTATGGGTGTTAGTGTACTTTAGAGCACAGTAGTTAAGAGCTTTATAAACCGGCGTTAGCCAGAAAGCTCTTAACTACTGACTTTTTTCCTGCGGCTGGAGTTTTGTCGTTAGATGTCTAACGCTCACTTCAGAAACGACTCTAAATACCGGAGTTAGAAAAATCCCATTGAAAAGATAGGATACGCAATTGACATAAGGGGATCTGCGGTATGGAAAAGTCGCGGCTGAAAAGTGAGCGTTAGACCCTATTCTGAGTGACTCCAAATACCGGCGGTAGCCTAAAACCAGCGTTAGGAGCCTCTAACGCTGGTTTTCACGGCTAACGCCAAACTCCAAATCCAGGCCATAGATCCTATATTTATATCATGACAGTATTGACCCTTAACTTTGGGACTGTCCTCTGATGTTGGTGTTGTGTTTTAAGACTTGGTATAGTTGCATGCTGCATATGATTGTGCAAAGCTTTTTCCTGTGTTTATATTTCACTCCAAATTGAAAAATATGCATTCTAAAGTATTCTTGTGATTGCATTATTAGAGGTGTTGCATTGTCACTATTATATTTAGCCACTCATTTTATTTTCCTATGAGACGTCTCATATTTTTGATTAAATTTTGTTTCAAATTATCTTTATGGTCACATGACCTTTACTAAGAATTTTGTTGCTTTTTGTAAATAATAAAATTATGAGTGCCTTGCAAGCATGCTAGTTGTCAAGTCTTTATTCTGGGTTTCCACCTGGCTCCACACTTAGCTCTATTTATCTTAATACTTAGGTTGATACCTTGAGATATTTATATATCTGTCTCTTTAAATGTGTATATGAGAGTGCTGAATTCCCTATCTTTTTATAAGGACTCCTTCTCCTTATTTTCTCCCTATTTATAATAGTTTGCAATACTTGGAATGGGACCTAGCTGACCTGTCGAAAACCAGACAACGTCTGAATCACCTCTTCCTTGCATCATTCTGTGAGAGCGACCGCATTGCTGACTACCCTGGACATATTGGTACTTCTTGAACCAGCTTTTGGGGACGATCCCCAGCAACAGCTTATAGTGAGGCGCGAACGCCGCCATTGAGAAAGTGACGACATAGACATAGTGATCTCTTCGAAAGAAAAGGGCTAGTCACCACTGCCACCACCATCGGACTCTTCCAGAATCAGGATGGAGGGATTCTACACAACTATTTCTACCATATTGGCAGACCTTGAACAAAAGGTAGACAAGGGATTCAAAGATCTTATAGGCATTATCAGAAATGGCCATGCAGAGGAGGACGCCAAAAATGTAATTCCCCAGGAGGCTAACCTAACTACGACGCTACTAGATCATTCTGACTTCCCTCAGATCCCAGCACCGCACTTGGAGACCTCCCACACGACCTGGTTGCTTTCAGGTCGAAGACTGTCTGGCGCCATTGCGGAAGTATCCACACAGATGGATCCACTGGCTTTAATGGTTACAGTGACTTCCAGAGTGAAATCCATACCGCTCCAACTCACACATGTGTCACCAGGCTACAGGAGTGTAGTCAGCTCCTGTGGATGGATCCTGACAAGCTTTGCCCGCAGATTATACTCTCCTGGGGTATATGCCTGGTTAGAGCGGAGAAAGAGGTGCTCCATGGTGACAATTTAAAACCTCCCTAACTGCATCTTTAATTTCGGATGTGACACCTACCGCAACCTGATAAGCTGGATCCGATTGGGTGTCGGCTAGATCGGAGGCCTCAGTGTAAGCATCAAATGAGTCCAGGTTTCTGCAGGGTTGATATGGTCTCATTTTAACTACTCTTTCATACTACCCCTCTATGGCAAAGCTTGAGACATTTATGTTAACAATGTCTATTCACCATAAGCTTAACTCAAATGTATAACATATACTAAAAACGAACACTACTATTGCCTATCCTGTCTTGTTGTGTGATAACTGTTATGCAATGTTCGATGTAGTTTGTATTGTACTATATAAGTTATATAGTCACAAACCTTAACAGCTAAGGTTCAGAATATCACTGAGCCCACCTTGCCTATTAACAGTACTTTTTAGTCAGATGTCTCTTATTCTACCTACTAAATTTTAATAACCCAATAACAATAATTTAGCTTGGTATGTATAGACAGGAATGCCCTGTGGTAGACTTTCTGCCCTTAGGTATCTGCTATATTTTTCAATATGGTTAAGTTTTTGACAGATGGAAACATTAGGATTACATATATTGATAATTACTTTGTTTTTGTGAAATGTTTACATATTATGTCAAACTTCTTTAATTTATTGCTTCTTATACTCTTGGGCCATATTTTAAATACTGGCACCTTATTCTCAAGCTCCACGTGAGAACAACCTTTAACTTCCAACCACAGCACCCCTAGTATCCTAACTATGTTTACATATATATATGCATTCCTGTTACCGGTTCAGAAACATACAATAATCTCATCTGTAACTCACTAGCTTTCCCACCTACTAGTAAACGTTCCTTAATAGCTTGTCTTTAAACCTAATAATTTTGACCAGTTAATCTAGTAGAGCTAAGACTCTCTCTTTCTTGATCAGAGCTGAAACATGAGGGATTATGGTCTTATGTATGAATGGACAGGACATAGGCACTTGGGTACATACAGATTGGTTAACTACATATACTTTAGTATATTACACTAGTTACCCGTTTAATCGCTATACATATAAAAAACCTAATATTAGTGATAAACAGCTTTCTTATCCCATAACAATAGCTTATACATTCACATAGGGAGTGGTTAAGTTGAGTACTATCTTAGAAAAGCAAAGTGGAAAACCTCCAACCCACATGTCATTATCTACTGTCTTATTGAAATTCCAGCTACACATTGGTTACTTCCTGGCTATCACTTCTAGATAGTGATGATTATGATCTGTTTCCAAACATAATTTCAGGATGTTGTTTAATGTTGTAGAAGGGATCACAAATTCCTACATGCATATTGTATATTGGGGTGCGTACAAATAGCTCTAATCATAACACATAACTATATATATATATATATATATATATATATATATATATATATATATATATATATACATTAGTGGTTCAAGTGAACAGAGGCACTTGCCGTATAACAAAAAATTTGTGCTTTATTTTTATCTCATTCGAGTTAAAAATAAAGCACACATTTTTTGTTATATGGCGAGTGCCTCTGTTCACTTGAACCACTAATGCATGTTAAGAATTTGGGAGCACCCCGACGCTGACAGTGAATAGTGAGTGCTGGTATTCTGGATTGATATATATATATATATATATATATATATATATATATATATATATATATATATATATACATATACATTTTTAGACATGTATATGTATGTATCTCAATATTAAAGCCCTTTGTCTGCCATTTTTTTCGCGAACACCTGAGATCTCATATCTTTGAGCCTTTATAACTTTTGTGTGCAATATTTTATTTCAATAACTTTTATTAGTTGTTTTTATTATGAGTGTATCTGTACTTTGTAATGTATTTTAACGTGTTTTGAGCAACTATTTTGCTTCACAAAACAGTAAACCAGAACTCTGAGCACACAGTAATCATTCTAGCATAAATCGTGGTTGCGCTCAAGCAATATCGTTTACTTTCAAAACGTAATACCAGCATTAAACCCAATGAGCGCAAACACCCACTATAAACCCGTTATCACTTGCGCACATTAGTTAGCAATCCACTAGTAATCTGGCCCTAAATGATTACTATCAATTGTAGAGAGGGTATGAAATCCCAAGACACAGATTAGAGTATAAAATATAATTATTTTTTTTTAATTAGAACATGTTTTTTTTTTTTCAGATTGTTTCTAAAGGTTTTTAGTGTGTTCACTCAGGTATGGCACCTTAGGCTATGATTACGGCTATCAGCCAAAACATGTAAGCCATTGGTGCCACGCTCTTTCTACTTTTTTCCATTTTGCACTGTGACTTGGAGCATTCAGCTCTTTTTATCCATGTTCTAATAAAACATTGTTTTATATTTTATACTCGAATCTGTGTCTTGGGATTTCATACCCTCTCTACACTTGATGCTTTGACTCACCAATGTATGAGTCCCTCTTTACTTGCCTCACAAAACGATGCAAGCACCGGGTGAAGACCGGACACACCCCCTGACGTCATCACTGATGCACTTCCCGGAATTGATCGCTGCTGACCGAAGTTACGGACAGAGGCTGAGCTGTCAGCTGTGAGAACGGCAGAAAACGCTGCTGTCAGATATTCCCCTGATCTGTCTGTTGACGATACAGATTCTCTGGAGCTCTGCACACTTATTCCTCTGACGGTTCTTTCTCAAGGGACTAAAACATAATCGTAGATGTGGAAAACACTGCATGTGGGTGAGTGTGTCTGCACTTAAGTCCCGGTTGTGAAATCTTCCACTATATTGCTTTGTATGGGGTTTACCTCTCTGATTCTTTCCGTCCTAAATGATTACTACCAATTGATGTGCCATTTATTATACAATGAAAAGCAGAAATGACAGAACAAAAAAAATATAAAATATAGATTTATTAAAAAAACAATTACACTATCAATGGAGGTGATGAAAAGTTATTAAAGGGACAGGAAACTCCAACATTTTCTTTCACGGTTTTGATAGAACATACAATTTTAAACAACTTTCCAATTTACTGCTAGTATCAAATTTCCTTCATTCTCTTGTTATCCTTTGCTGAAGGAACAGCATTGCACTACTGGCAGCTAGCTGAACACATCTAGTTAGCCTATCACAAGAGACAAATGTGTGCAGGCACCAATCAGCAACTAGCTCCCTACTAGTGTAGGATATGTGCATATTTATTTTCAACAAGGGACACCAAGAAAACAAACCACATTTGAAAATATAAGTAAAGTTAAAAGTGTCTTAAAATGACATGCTCTGTATGAATCATGCAAGTTTAATTTTGACTTTCCTATCCCTTTAACATACTGTCCTAGATGTATTAAAGATCAGTATAAATTAATATCTAACAGAAAAACTATCTTAAACATTGCAGCTCAAACATTTTGTTATTCAGAAAGATTTGTACTCACCTCTCCTCTGCAAGGTGGGAGTCATTCTCTATTGTAATCAATTGGGAAGCATCTACAGTATCTTGTATTAGTTTATGTCTGAAAACATAGGGCTCCATTTTGAAGCTACTGATGCAGCTTTGGCCTCCGAGTGATGCAGGTTTGCATTAGAAGGCCTTAAAAACTAGTGTAGTAGTCTTAAGACTGCTGCCACATTCCATGACTGTCACCTTAAAGGGACATTCCAGTCAAAATTGAAATCCACATGAATGCATTTCAATTTTGAAAAGAAGCATTTGTGTAATATACATGTATCAGCAAAAATGCTTCTAATACAATCTATAGCTGTTTCAAAAGTGTATTTAAGTATGCACCGTGCACCAGCATTTTAAACACAGCACTTGCTCAGAGAGGCTAAGGTGCTTGTACCATCTGGTAATGACTCAATTTGTTAATGGCTATCTTTGTTAATTTGTTAACTGGCACTCTGAGCAGCTGCAGTATTTAAAATCCGGGTGCACTGGGAATATCTAACTATGCTTGACATGCACATGCAGAGAAAAATGTTAACACTAAAAAAGTGATAACTTTTACTAGAAGCATTTTTTGCCAATACATTAATATTGCCAATATGTTTCTATTGAAAGAGGTAATTCATCTATGTGCATTTAAATTTTTACTGGAATGTCCCTTTAAGGATGGAGGAGTTACATCATCCTGGTCAGGCCTGACCAATATGATTGATGAGCCCTGCTATCTCGCAATAGGTTGCATTTGGGGGTGATACCCGGGAAACAAGGTTCCTCGATCGGAACCTTGTCCGTCCAGTGTTTGATAAATAGGGCCCATTCAAAATGTTACATAATGAACTAATAACAGCGAAAAACATCCCTCTATAAAACCGTTCATCTTAACATATGCATGAAAACATCCCAGTTAAAATGAAATAAAATAAAATCATGACATCCTCAATAGCTTTGAAATAGTGAGCTGAGACTGGACTGCAAGATGAGATACTTCAGGGAGTTTATGAAATATGCATACTGGGCAAAGGAGTAAATAAAAAGCTCCCCACCATTCCCTTAGAAGGACAGGCCCTTGAGACACCTTTCATTCTATCAAACTAGGACACTCTACCATAACCAACAGACATGCAAATATTTTACAGTTACAAACATATGCAAAAATAATTTGTGTTTTTTTCTATTGCTAGTTGTTCTCATTTTATGGATGAGACATTATATATTGGGTATATTATTCACACCCAAAGATTTTGATGGCTGGAATACCCACTTATGAAATAATGGAAACAATGCTCAATGGAATCTAGAACATGATCTCGTCTTTTCAGTGAGGACATTAGCAACCATGAATCTAGGCTATTATCCCAAGTACTATTAAAGGGACACTGAATCCAATTTTTTTCTTTCATGATTCAGATAGAGCATGCAATTTTAAGCAACTTTCTAATTTACTCCTATTATCAAATTGTCTTTGTTCTCTTGCTATCTTTATTTGAAAAAGAAGGCATCTAAGCTAAGGAGCCAGCAAATTTTTGGTTCAGTACCATGAACAACACTTATTTATTGGTGCTGTCCAATCAGCATGGACAACTCAGGTTGTTCACCAAAAATGGGCCGGCATCTAAACTTACATTCTTTCTTTTCAAATAAACATAACAAGAGAATGAAGAAAATTTGATAATAGGAGTAAATTAGAAAGTTGCTTAAAATCGCATGCTCTATCTGAATCACGCAAGAAAAAAAATTGGGTTCAGTGTCCCTTTAAACAAATAAGTATGTTTGGAGAGTTCGAAATATCGTATAAACAGTTTGTAAAACTATAATAGGGCTGGTGATCAATTCTGAGCTAGTAAGTTATAAGAGTTACTATTAATTGTTGCCACCTGATGGAATATATTACTCTTGCAATCAGGTAGAAGGGAGAAACGGGTAAACTTCATCATTTAGCTAGCTTTCAAGAAATACATTTGTCTGAAGAAGGTTGATATCTGACAACTAATTGTTACATTAATTGTTGACTGATACTTAAACAGGTACATATGAAAATTATTTTGAAGACAAAGGATAACTGATTTTTTTCTGTTTCTCTGGGTCTGCTGGAATGTTGTGGAGAAAAAAAAGAACAGATACTTTTTTGCAGAAAAATGATGGTAGGTACCTAAAAAGCTTGAATGGTTAGGAAATTGGTCACAATATCTCCCAGCCCTTGAAAAAACTTTGATTGTTTATTTTTTTTTTTTAATTATTAAAGTTCGATCATCTAATGTGGTAAAATGTAAGTGCATTCTGTCACACCGCGCCGCTCTAGCTGTTGCTAGGGATGCCGCATCTCCTTTCCTGCTCGTTGCCAGGGGCTGTGTCGGTGTCGTAGGCGTGCGGCGCTGACATTAACGCTGTACACTCCTCTCTGGTCTTGGACTTCTGTGCCGTTGCCGCTGGGGACTGTCCAGCCTGTGGTGAGTGCCGCCTTTCTCGTCTTACTAACTTTCTCTGCTCTGGGATATTCCCTATTGTTCCGGCTCAATGCCAGGATAACAAGACTACTGTCCGAGTTCGGTCTGATAGAGGAGTATGCCACAGGCATTACACATTCTGCCTAATTCTTTTAAAATGAATCACCAAAAAGTAAGCTGTCAGCACTAGTATCAAGCTCAGTTGTTGGCAACTGGGGCAATTTTAGGATGCTTCTTATAGAGGGTATCTCTACTCCTCTAAGGTGAAAGAGTGATATTTACATTGCAAAGAAAACATATTGCCATTTGTATGCACTCTCTGATTTCAAAAGCACTTAATTATGTATTTTAAGAAAAAAATAATATCCAACAGAAAATCGAACGATGAGCCAACAAAATCTAATATTTTTTTTTGTCAGATTTAAACTTTTTCTGTGCCCTTACAAGGGTCTTGATAAAGGCCTAATAGAGGGCTGAAACGTGTTGACATTTATGGCACTAAGGGATAAAACCGGATCTTTTCTTCAGCATTTTCTTCAGCTTTCAATTCCCACTCAGAGGATTATTATAACTCAAGCTCATCACTGGAGCTAATTACACATTTGATGTTCTTTGACACCTTATTATTCATTTTGTATTTTAAAATTTTGGTTTCTAATTGTGTATTTTACAATCATTTTTGGATTTTTGCACTTTTTTGATACCACCAGAATTTTTTCACTTCATTTTTTTATATTTTGTACACATTGTTTTTTACTTGTCACCATTTTTATTTTGTGAGGCACTCACTATCACTCAACGGTATAACGTTTTTTACAGTCCTATTTATTGGATCAGAAACACAATCTTATATTGGACTAATAATAGACTTATTGGATTAAGGAAATAATTTTTATATTGAACTAACCATTTGCAAAAGTAAAATATCATTACATCTTCTGGACTTGATATGTGTTTTTGTAGAAGGTTTTAAGATTTAACACTATCATTGACATTTCCTTTTTTTATTCATATTAAATGTAACCTATTAGGTTTTTGTTACATGATATTATTTTATATGTGTTGTTAAATAAATGTAAACACTTTTATACAAGTATCTGTCCTTTGCCTTGTATTATAGGCGCTCCTTGTATCTAAGCTATTTCTGTATTTAACTTTTAGGTTCAGCTAGGGATCCTTATTTCAAGGAGCCACAAGAAACCTATATTTGTTAAGCGCTGTGAGATATACCGATTATTCTTTCATGTTTTTAGTCATGAATGTAAACATTTTTTTCATGTGGTTAAAGTGAGTTTAAAGCACTTGGATCTTAACGATCTTGGCAGGAGAGAGATCTTTTGAGCTATTTTTTTTATTAGAATAGGTTTAGTTAGTGGCATTCCTTTAGGATCAACAATAATTAAAAAAAAAAAAAATTGCTTACATTTTTGAGACATTTAAGGAAGAGACACAAGACCAAGACATCATCATAATGGATTTGAAGATAATTGTGCTTGCCCTGCTCTCAATCTGTAAAATATATAGCATGGCAACTAATGATGTTTCCATTATTTGAAGGATTTTGTTCATCATTATTTATCTCTATTGTAATTAAACTAAACAATAGTACATTTTTTAATATAAAACATGAATCAATCAACGGCAATAAAGTGAAAAGTGATTAAATTAATTTGAAATGTAATTGAACTCAAATAAAGAAATATTACCGCACAAAATTAAATTAAAAATAGGAAATAATTATGTAAGACACTTAATAAAATATTATTTAGAAAAGGATAATGGAAAAGATCTACAAATTAATAATAAAAAATATTTTATCTCAAATATAGCTAATGGAACTCTCAGAATTCTGAAGTTTATCTGAGATGACAGAAATCTGTCAAATATGGCTGCTGCAATTGAAGAATTCACGTGTCTGAAATGTGAATCTGTATAAAGAGAATGATGGAAATGAATGTGATGGGTGCATGCGAACAATACACGCATGAGAAATCAAGGAGCAGGAAATTTCTAATGGAAGGCTTAGTTCCATATGTAACATATAGGGCTAGATTACAAGTGGAGCGCAATATTAATGTGTGCCCGTAAAAGGGCAAATTTGCCAGTTTACGGGATCATGTTAAATAACCAGTCATTACAAGGGACTGGTTAATGCTACCACATGCTAGTAGTTATTTGACCTGTTTGACTTCTTCTTTCAACTCCATTTGTAATTCATTAAGGCATAGGGGATCTTTTATATTTAGCAGACACTCAAGTTCTTAAGTATGCAGTATTTTTGTGGATATTTTACACATGGTAGCACTTTGCACTCAAATTCATTAACCAGAGATCAGATCTCTGGTTAATGGAAAAAAATGTCCCCCAATTGCCCCCAAAATAAAGTGTATAGTCCTTTACAAAAAAACAAAACAATATGAGCATCTTTATTTTATTTAAAGAAATAACTACATGCAGCAGTTATAAGGGGCTAAACTAAGGGGGTGTTAGAACAAAAAGAATGGCGCGGAAAAGTGCCTTTACATAGTGGTCTATCGGGGCTGTGTTTTAAACTGTTAATATATATGCATATGCTTCTATACATATATATTTATGTGATTTTATGTGTATATACACATATAAACACAAATATGTATGTATATACTGTATATATATATATATTTAATATGCTGCCCTCCACTTCACTAGGTTCTGTGTCGTGTCTATCGGCATCACGTTGAGGCTCCCATCGGAGCCTATGGAAGCGTGTTCTCATGAGTGCAAAGCTTCCATGCATTGCGCTTTAGTTGTAATACGATTGCACATTTGAGTGCTCCAGTATTACTGAGTGGCTTACAAATATCATGCTCACAAAAGAGCAATTTTGCGCTCCACTGATAGGGGCCTATCTATCAAGCTGTCAACCGCAAATATGCTGGAATTCCGCTGCGTAATTGTTGCGAGCTTGATCCAACCTTGTTATCAAAGCCTACAGACCGGCAAAAGTTGAAATCTGTGACGTAACATATGATTCACCGGTCTCAATCTGATGCAGATCGATGCTTACGTCATTACAGATGTTCCAACATACACATTCGGCTCTATTTGACACTTTTTCCCAGTTATCAAACTTTTAACAGGTGCGCTTGCGGCTATTCCGGCCCAACATACCTGGTTTTCAATCCTCCACCCTTGAGGCCGCGGATGCCATAGAAATCAATGGGAGTCTGTGTAATGCAGGAGCAGTATGCAGGGAATTAGTGTCTAGTTCCACTCAGTCTCACAAGTAACGGGGTTAGAAATAAGATAACCCCTATTCAGTTCATTGACTGAGGGTCCAAAAGGGAAAAAGCAGATTGGTAGTGAAGCAATATTCACTGTATAATATAGTAATGAGAGCAGAATTAGTCACCTTCTTAGAATGAAATAGTTAATTCACTGACGTTAGTATGCAGATATGATACAGTTGGTAAGTTGTGCACAAACATATAGCAGGTGTAAAACGGTTGTTTTATCAAACAATTACCTTCTATTTGAGAGATTACGGTAAACACAGGTAAGTAGCTTGAATAACATTACAACAGTTCAGGTAGGAGATATGACAAGTTTTACCTTGGTCTTTATGCTTGATACCTGCAGATGAATAGCGCAGTCTGATTTTCCTAATCACCGCTGTGAAGAGGGAGAGGTGTACCTCTGCAGGGAAGCTTGTGAGAGCGCAGCTGACAGGCTGCAGCGCAGGAGGCACGAAGGACGCTTGTGAGATGGTGACACAGCAGGACTGTGGTAGCTTCAGTAGAGGCCGCTGGAGGTTTGCACCGGAAGTGGATGCGGAGTTAGAGGTGAGCTAAATCGGCTCTTTTAGTTCTGAGGGTGAAACTGTATTACTTTACAAACAAGGCAAAAGGTAAATAAGCAGCAGATAGGAGTAAAGATGCTAAACACACGTTAGTAACGTTTTACCAATAAAAGCACAAAACAGCAAAAAATAATCCTTAATAGTTATTGTAATCCAGGCTTAAGTGGAGAGTAGGGAAGATCCAGAAATCCTACCTACAAACAATCCTAAGCAAGGTATGGTAGGAAGGAGGAGCCTTATATAGGCAGGTAACTTAAAGGTACAGGCCATAATCATGACAGTCTGAAAGCACCGAAAGCTTATGTTCGATGCTGCCAGATATCCAATTGATTTCTATGGTTCACAACAAGTTACGTTTACACCTAACACCCTAACATAAACCCCGAGTCTAAACACCCCTAATCTGCCACCCCGACATCGCCGCAACCTAAATAAAGTTATTAACCCCCTATCCTGCCGCTCCCCGACCCCTACCCTGCCGCAACATAAATAAACGTGTTAACCCCTATTCCGACACTCCCGACCCCGCCGCAACCTAAATAAACGTATTAACCCCTAAACCTCTGGCCTCCCACATAACTACCACTAACTAAACCTAATAACACCTAAACCGTCAGCCTCCCACATCGCCAAAATTTAAATTAAGCTATTAACCCCTAAACCTAACAATCCGCTACCTTTAAAATAAAATTTTTACAGGTAAAAGAGCTGATTTCTTTGGGGAAATGCCCCACAAAAGGCCCTTTTAGGGCCATTAGTAGTTTATTGTAGGCTAGGGGGGGTTTTATTTGGGAGGGGGGGTTATTTTGATAGGGCTATTAGATTAGGTATAATTCTTTTATATTTTTGATAATGTGGTTTTTTATTTTTTGTAATTTAGTGTTTGTTTTTGTAACTTAGTGTTTGTTTATTTTCTGTAATTTAGTACTTTTAATAATGTTTAATTGTATATTTAATTAATTGAGTAGGGTTAGGTTTTTTTAATATGTAATTTTTTTTTTTTTAATTGGTAGTTTAATTTAATTGTGGGATAATAGTTAGGGTAGGTTAATTAATAGTTTAATATATTTTATTTTAATTCCACAGGTAAGTTTCAATTTATTTGAAGATAGGGATGTTGTAATTTTAATTTAACGTTAGCGGGTTGCTAGGTTTAGGGGTTAATAGTTTAATTTATTTTTTGGTGATGTGGGGGACTGATGGTTTAGGGGTTAATAGGTTTAGTTAGTAGTAGTTATGTGGGAGGCCAGAGGTTTAGAGGTTAATATGTTTATTTAGGTTGTGGCGGGGTCGGGGAGCAGTGGGATAGGGGTTAATACATTTATTTATGTTGCGGCGGGGTCGGGGAGCAGCGGGTTAGGAGTTAATAACTTTATTTAGGTTATGGCGGGGTCGGGGATTGGTGGGATAAGGTTAATAACTTTATTAAGGTTGCAGCGGGGTCGGGAAGCGGCGGGATAGGGGTTATTAACTTTATTTAGGTTGCGGCGGGGTTGGGGAGCGGCTGGATAGGGGTTAAACATTTTAGTATAGTGACGGCGTTTAGTGACAGGGTATAAATAAAGTTTTTAAAAAGCCAAATAGATGCGAGATCGATGACTGCTAGTTAATAACAGTCTGATGCTCATCACCCCGTACTTGGTGCGTGTCTTTTGCCGGCTTTTTTCATAACTAAGGAGAGCATATTGAGATACGTGGCCGTGATGTTAGGTGAGCATATTGATGCCGGCGAATGCAACACAGTTGACGGCTTGATAGATATCCCCCATAATCTGACCCATAATAAGTAAAATAATTTGGTTTCCATATGTAAATTCAAATATTTTCACAGTTACTTAATATAAATATACTAAATTGATATTATTCAGCTAAACCCACATACTTGAAGGATTAATATTGTCATTTGAAGATGCACAGTAGCACACAAAATAATCTGCTATATTTAAAAATATATTTAGACATTTTAAATAGATAGCTGCATGACAGATTTTGACCTGAAAGTCTGTTGTTTATCACATCTTGATAAATGTTTAAAGAAAGAATATATATATTGAATTTGAAAAATACTGTATTTTCAGGTATGTCAGTAAAAATGAAAAGCAAATTAAAGCTTCAAATTCAAAACACTTGTGAGAGAAATTGAAAATATTATTTTATTAATAGTTTTGTATCATACATATTTTGTTTTCTAAAAATGTGCTAGATCCATTGGCCTATCTCTCCAAGGTATTGTTAGTGGTTATTCCTGCCATTGATATTATTATTTAACTGGGATTTCACAGTCTGCTGTTCTGTCTTGTTTGTTAGGGAACTGAGATAAAAAAAAAATAATAATAATAATTAGAAGGCGTTACAATTGTGTTTTTCTACAATTTGATTAACAATATCCAAAGCCTTGTGTCACAATCTACTAACTGTTAAAAGAAAGTGCCAAAGACAAAGCCGTTCACGAGCGGTTTTCCCGGTTTGGCAACTTTAATGCTGCTTCATTATTGTAATGGGTAAAACGTTCTCATTTAGCAATTTCATGATTTACAGCGTGAGAACTGTTGATTCCAATTTTAGAAGATGAGATAAGTTGAGACCACTTCCTTCCAATAGAAACCCGTAGCATTCTTCTTTATTTCATATATATATATATATATCTTGCCAAACCAAAAATGTATGCTTTTTCAATCAATAATTGGAAATAATGAAAACATTTTCTTTAAGGGGATTCATTTAAGATCAATTGGAACTTTAATTGTAGATTTGTTTAGGTTGAACTTAATGGATTTCTGTCTTTTTTCAAATGAATCTACTATAAAATCTCACACATGTTAATGATGACTTTCCTTACATGGCCCTAATATGGACTGAACTTAAGGTAAATCAATAACACTCGCATTTTAGTGCTGGTATTACAAATTTAGCGCAAGAGAAAAAGATTCAGGCACACTAATCTCTGCAGGTCTGTAGTTGCTACCAATCTAACTCTCCTTCCCAATAGACTTCTACAAGAAGCGCTAAAAAATTTATATTGCGTCTTTCAAGGTATTTGACTGGGAACGGCTCAAAAGTGTGTTTGTATATACTTTTTTGAAAACTTTTCAAGTGAAAACTTGATTGGGGCTGTGGGCTTTAATCGGCCAAATCTATTTTAAATTGTGATTACTCAAAAAAAATTATTCCCATGTCAGCCAAAACAGGGAGCTGATATTGGAAAGATTAGAATCAACCCCTATATACTTTAAATCCGCTATTGAACATTTCTTAAGGGGACAGTGTACCCCAATGTTCATATAACTGCATGTAATAGACACTACTATAAACAAGAATATGCTCAGATACTGATATAAAAATCCAGTATAAAACGTACTTAGAAACACACCAATTTTGCACTGTTGATGAGGTTAGGCTGGGACAACCATTGAAAGCTGCTGGTAAAGCAGGAAGAGCAGACACTCCCCTCTCTCCTGCATATAAACAGACCCTTTACACAAACAAATGTAGCAGGAACCTCTAGACTTGGGTCTACATCTGATGCTTTGGGGCTTGGTTATGAGTCTGAAAATCAGCAATATATTATAAAAAAATAAGCAAAACTATACATTGTTACAAAAATACTTCCAGATGGGGGGGGCGGAGCCGAGCCGTGCTGGTACATGGCTGCTTTTTGCTAAAGCTCCGGTGCTGTTATTGCTCAAAGAGAAGGAGATATCCTTATGGGGACCCTAAATTACACTCCGGTGTTCTTCTAACCCTCATGTCACAGCAGGGAGCATCCTAAACCTCTCATCTGTCCCTTCCATACCTACTCCTTCCCCAAGCTGTGGAAAAGACTTCACCCGCCACAGACACCCGGTCGCCATCTTGGCATAGGCCTCTCGCGGCACCCACTGCCCGGCATCCCCTGAGTGAGCACTCGGGACCCCACACGGCTACAGACCAACTCCAGCTCGCTTCCTTGGGTCTCCGGTCCTTGTTGCTGCAAGAACAGAGGAGGCGAACCTACCGATGCTATTAAACATCTGCTGCCGATCGGGCCCAGCCGCATCCGCGCACTATCCACGCGGCCCAAGAGACCAGGGGACGCGACCAACGTGATCAGAGTCCCTGACAAGACTACACCGCTACCGGATCATTCTGCAGGCTCCGGGGTAAGAGTATCTTCCACACAAAGGCTACACAGTTGGAGAGGGCCCGGGTGGGAGCAGCCTTAGAACCTGAATAGGACACATAAAAGGGCAACCTCTATAACTATCAGCCCTCTTCCACACTTCACGGGTACTTTTAACCACAATAGGGGATAAACTCACAAGATCTGGGACTCCCCTTTGTCATCTTAAAACTGCTACCACTTTCACTCACAAATACCAGGACTTGGGCCTTCTGACACAGACAGCCTTCCCGTCTGCTACCTCGTGGCTTCTGATATACATAGTGACTGAGATCTGCATAGCTTTACTCACAGATCCCTAATAATTCAGCTCCAGGGGGCTACTGAAACCAAGGATAAATCAATTTTTATCACCTCCCCTAGAAGTGGTGTATAATCCCAGTGACTCTGAAACTAACACACTTCTTGGCCCAGGATGTCTCAGCGCAAGGGCCCCAAATCAGATAAAATTAACAAGCCTGTTACTAACACACCGTCAGTGTCAGCCTTTTTTCAGCCATCTGACCCAGGTCACACTGAGTCCTCTTTATCACAGGATCAATCCAGCACAGAGATGCAGTCAGATCTTACTCCTATGCAATATAAATCCCTACTCACTTTACCCTCACAAATAGCACATCTCCCATCCAAATCTGACTTTGAATCACTGAAATCTTTTATAAAAGGCGAAATGAGGGATTTAAAGAAAGACTTAAATGATATGAGCTCTAGGCTTGATTACATAGAAGAAGGCCAAGAGGCGCTCAATTCCATGGTCAGTTCTAACACACAACAACTCTCAATACAAGATTCCATGGTACAGGCCCTACAAGAGAAACTAGAGGATCTTGATAATCGGGGGAGAAGGAATAACCTCAGAATCAGAGGCATACCTGAAGAAGTCCCTCCAGAGCAACTAAAATCTTATACGGCTGAGCTATTTCATTTCTTGAATCCCAGATTACCCCCCTTACAACCTGATGAGATTGAGCGGATTCATAGGGCGCTAAGACCACCATCCAAACCTCCTGCTCCACCCAGGGACGTGATAATGAGATTTCTCAGATTTACTACCAAAGATGACATCTGGCAATCAGCGAGAACCAGGCGCTCCATTTCCTATAAAGGTCATACTATACAAATTTTTCAAGATCTCTGCCCACAAACTATCCAGAGACGGAGAGAGGTCAGATTCCTTACTAAGGCCCTGCAAGACCACAACATCAAATACCGCTGGGGATACCCATTCAGCCTGATAATCTCCCATAATGGCTCTCAAATCATATACAAATCTTTCCAGGACTTAGACACTGTATCCAAGAAACTGAACATCAACATTGAGCCTCCAGACGAAGACGTCCTTGCGACCACCTCAAGACAACTAGACAGAGGGGGGGACAACCCCAAGGAACAGCGCCCTCAATGGAATAAAGTCAACTCTAAGAGAAGAAAAACCGACCCTGCACCCACTGGTTCTCCCGACCTGCGAAACCCTCCACAGCCGTGATCCTCTGCAACAAATATTAGACTCATATCACTAGCTAATGGTCTAGGGAGATCATGCTAAAACACAAGCTCAGGCTCCCACTTAATTGTTTTTGGACTATCTCTGGCCCTGGGTAATAGGGTAAGATTTCAATTCTTGTTTTTAAAGTTGTGGTCAGGGTAGTGTATGGTTCTTTTTTTTTTTTTTTTTTTTTCCTTTTTCTTTTTCCACAGATTTCTGGACTTTCCCCATGACTACTGGGTGGTCTATAACTTGTTATGCCTTTTGATGAATGTATTTTGTACACTTAATGTTTATGCCATTTTTCAGATGTGCCGAGACCATGCCCAGACTGACCTAAACCTACTATCCCAATAACCAACCCTTCCTGTCCTCAATTCTCCCTCCCCCAAACCTCCCTCTCCTACCTTTTCACCTCTCCCTTTGGCTCCCTCCCTTCTAACATGGGTCCGCACCTGGTACTCCAACTTTAGATCTAAATTGCTTATTAGAGCTTTATGTAACACCAGTCACCCCCCGATTATGGTGTATAGTTCTAATTGTACACTTTTAGTTGGTTTAGCTAAGAATTTATGTTTGTACTTTATTTTGATGTTATTACATGCCATGTTTGTAACCTCTCATGCTCTCTACAAGATACCTTTCAAGTTTGCCTCAGTTTGCCTGTTAAAAATGTGCTTGTCATGCGTAATCTTTCATATCCCCAAACGTACCACTATAGATGGATAGGTCAAACTACAGAGTCCTATCTCACAATGTCAAGGGACTCAACATACCACAAAAGAGAACCATAGCCTTAAGGGATTATAAGAGACTTAGGTGTGACATTGTAATGTTGCAAGAGACCCACTTCAAAAGAGGTCGAGAACCTCGTGCCTCATTCCAGAAATTTGGTAATGCATACTTTTTCCTCTGACAGCTCAAAAACGTAATGGGGTGTGTATTATGATTAAAAAGAATTTTCCTTTTCAGGTCACGTCAATAGAAAAAGACAAAATGGGTAGATACTTAATTATCTCAGGACTTTTGCATAGGAAACTTATAACCCTAGTTAATATCTATGCCCCTAGCCTAGATGTCACCAGTTTCTTCCACCAGTTAGGCAACAAACTCTTAGAGTCAACTAGGGGTAGCTTGGTACTCGGAGGAGACTTTAACATTGCCCTAGACCCCACCATAGACTGCTCCTCTGGCAAGTCTGCTATTCCCTCCAAAACTTTAAAATTAATTAAGTCCAAATTACATGCCCTGGCCATGCATGATATCTGGCGAATCCACCACCCGCATGACAAAGATTTCACTTTTTACTCCCACCCACATCAAAGTTACTCTAGGATTGATTACATACTAACAGATGTTACCAGCCTAATTCATGCACGTCACTCTGATATACATCCCATAACGTGGTCCGACCATGCTATGGTCAGTTGTACATTTAATCTCCCCATAGATACCAATAATCCCCGGACTTGGAGACTTGATGAGTCTCTTTTAAATGACCCATTGGCTAAGATTAACTTAACTAAGTCTATTGAAGAGTACTTTAGAACAAACACCACCCCAGACATTTGCCAACAGCATATCTGGAATGCCCATAAGTGTGTCCTCAGGGGCGAATTGATCGCTCTAAAGGCGGCTAAGACGAAACAACAACAACTCTACCTAACCTCCTTACTCACGGACTTAGACAAACTTCAGGAACTACATAAATTGTTCCCTAAAGACCGTTCCCTCCAGGACAGCTTAGAGCACAAACAGCAACAGCTCAACTGCTACCTTGGAAAGGAGGCCAAACGTAGTGCCTTATTTCTGAAAAAAACTTACTATGAAGGTGCCAACAAACAGGGTAAGCTGTTGGCAAGGCAGCTCAGACGGAAAGCTCTCAGTAGATACATTTTACATATCAAAGACGAAAAGGGACAAGACCGATACACATCTAACGACATAGCAGACAGCTTTAAACAATACTACAGCTCACTTTACAACCTGTCCTCAGAATCTCCTCCTCTTGCGAATTCCACTATTCTAAACTATCTATCTCAACTAAACTTACCCCAAATTAGTGAAGAACAAAAGGCCGACTTAGACGCTCCCATTTCCACTGACGAAATTAAACTATCCATAAAATCATTGAAACCAGGTAAATCCCCAGGCCCAGACGGATTTGGTAACACTTACTACACATCCTTTAGAGACGTACTAATACCACACCTCCTGGCTTATTTTCATAGCATAGATCAGGACAAACCCTTCCCACCGTCGGCCTTACAGGCCAACATCGCTCTGATACCAAAACCAAATAAACCTGTTATGTCCATCCCTAACTATAGACCGATTTCCCTCTTAAATACGGATATCAAACTTTTTGCCAAAATCATTGCTAACAGACTTAACTTAATCTTACCCCACATTATCCACAGAGACCAGGTTGGCTTCGTACCATTCAGAGAAGCAAGAGACAACACAGTGCGTAATATGCACTTGTTGTGGCATGCTAAGACTAACCTTACTCCCTCACTTTGGATTTCCACAGACGCCGAGAAGGCCTTCGACAGAGTCGGATGGCCTTTTCTTACTGCAACATTGAGGGCTTTCGGTCTCGGGGAGAAGACACTACATAGAATATTCGCGTTATACAACAAACCGAGCGCTAGGATAGCCCTTAACGGAATTCTATCTTCCCCGTTCCAGATAACAAATGGCACTAGGCAGGGCTGCCCCCCTTTCCCCTTACTTTTCACATGCCTTATTGAGACTTTGGCGACCAAAATTAGGTCTAATAAAAACATACGAGGTCTGACTGTAGGAGACGAAGAATACAAGATGTCACTCTTCGCAGATGACGTCATGTTTTCCTTAACTACCCCATCCGAGTCAATTCCACATCTACTTGTGGAGCTGGAGACATTCCGAGTTCTTTCCAACTACAAAATTAATCATGACAAATCCGAAATGCTGGGAGTGGCTATTAGCTCCTCACTGGCAAACTTGATCTCCAAAATATGCCCATTCAAATGGAACAAAGATTCCCTTAAATACCTGGGGATTCATTTAGCAGATAATTTTGATTTAATGTTCAAGCTGAATTATTCAGCTATAAAAACTGCTTTAGTTCGGGACCTTTCATCCTGGACAAGGAAACCGTTTGTCCTGGCTAGGAAGGATAAACACAATCAAAATGAATGCCTTTCCCAGACTGCTATATATTATGCAGACCCTCCCCATCCAACTCCCTAACACATACATACCACAGATGCAGGCAACTGTTTAGTTCATTCATCTGGAATAGGCGACCCCCCCAGAATAAACAAACTCGTGATGTCCCGCTCCACAACTCAGGGAGGTCTAGGGGTCCCCGATATTGACTCGTACCATAGATCAATATTCCTCCAGAGGGTTCTTGACTGGAGGATTCACGGGAGTCACAAGAGGTGGGTTTCACTAGAAGAAAAACTTAACCCAGATTTTAATCTCCCCTCTTTGTGTTGGAACCCAGGCTTCCAAACCTCACTCAAACTAATTAAAAAACCCGATCACCACGAGAAACCCTGAAAGTATGGGATTCCACTAATAAGTCAAACCCATATATTTCCTCCTGCCCAGGCCCCTTAACATCATTGCTCCACAATAACGAGTTCACCCTCCCTCCCCTACCGAGTGACGCAGGAACACTCAACAAGAGTCATGACATCCCTCTGTGGTCCTTGACTAACAACGAACAGATAAAGACTCAAGAGCTATTAATAGACTCCGGTCAGAGCTGGGCCAAAAACTGGTTTTCATACAGAAGGGTACACCACTATCTCACAACTCACCCACAGCGTTTGAACTTGTTGCGACCACTTACCAACATTGAAAAACTATACACATCTTCCCCTCCGATTAGGCACTGCCTTTCCCACATTTACAACTTCGTCACCCAACTGCCCCCAGGTAACTTACCTCACTCCATAGAAATGTGGGAGAGGGAACTAGGAGTTATCATTACACCCCAGACAGCAACTAACATCTTTCATAATGTTAAATCCGCCTCCATGTCAGCCTCCATTAAGGAAATTAACTACAAGATATTACATGGCTGGTACCTGACCCCCAAGAGAATCCACAAACTCTTTCCAAAGTCCAATAACCGTTGTTGGAGGTGTGGCCACCATGGTAGCGGAATGAGTCATATGTGGTGGTGGTGCTCCCAGGTCCACTGGCTATGGCGTTCAGTGATCTCAGAGATAGAACAAATTTTTCAATTTACCCTCCCTCTGGACCCCCTGGTCTGGTTGTTAAACAAATCTATTAAACTGCCCCACCCCCACTTTACTCCCCTGTTAAAAATTATGAGAAACAGCTTAAAGGTATTAATTGCACTAAACTGGAGATCCCCCGATGTCCCTTCAGTGGCCACTTGGCGCAATAAGGTCTCAGACCTGATAGAACTGGAAGAATATGGTTCCTTTTTAAACGGGCAAGAGGGATCAATTTATAGAACTCCAAATTACTTGGGAAAATTATATTAAATCCGATACCCTAAAACAGGCCACCTGACAACGCTACGAGCTCTCTTGATTCAAAGCCCTGACAGACATTATCCATGTTTGAGTGCAATTTATGAAAGATGTCCCCAGGTAGACACGATTACACCACAGATTGAGCATTGAGATGGTATTACTACTGTTAGCATAGGCATATTAGGTTTTCCTTAGTTCAGTAAAAGTTTAAAACAAGATTCCAAGA
This sequence comes from Bombina bombina, assembly GCF_027579735.1. Taxonomy (NCBI): domain Eukaryota; kingdom Metazoa; phylum Chordata; class Amphibia; order Anura; family Bombinatoridae; genus Bombina; species Bombina bombina. Next base: position 157,653,973 of record NC_069502.1, read on the forward strand.
TGCACTATTCGCAAATTGTATTTTTTCTCTTTTTATGTATGATTGATTATGCGATTATTTTCATTGTAATTTTCATGTTTTGTTGATCTAACTGTATCACGGTCTCTTAATAAAAACATGTTGAAAAAAAAAAAAAAAAAAAAAATACTTCCAGATGGGCTATATAAAGGGATCATATACAAAACATGTATGCAAGTATAATCTAGTGTACAATGTCCATTTAAGCATGCCTTTATTTGTCTCTTTAACCCTTTTGTGGGTAAAATGCAAATTGACACTTAAACATGTGTACACATTTTTACATACTCAAAATGGGAAAACCAGTCAGCAACAAAAATAACAAGCAGGATACAGAAACAAAAACAACACACCCAGGAAAAAAAAACATATAGATTGGAAAGGTCTACAGTAAAAGGCTTGGTTTAAATTGTCTGCAGGCTGATTGAAAATTTCTTACATCTGGCGATAAAGAGATGCAGAAACAAAGGACAAGATAAAGCAAGAACTAGCTTACAGTTAAAAAGCACAAGCACATAAACAGAGCCCCCACCCAGCAAGCAGGAGACCCATATTTGATCCCAGGATATGACAATAATTAACCTGGACGTCTACTAATAAATATAATACTGAGACTAAAGTCAAAACCTAGCAAGAATAATGCTTCATTCCTACAACCCTAATTCTCTGCATACAAATTTAGCCACGGGACCATCTTTTTTAGATACACTGGTGAACATTATTATTTGCTGAGATTTTGCAGATTTTGGTGTAAATTTGCCCACCCATGTGTTCCTCTACAATTAAAACATTATTGTTTGTATATGTATGATACTCCTCATATACAATTACTTTAATTGAAGAGAAACCATTATCCCTTTTGAAGGCTATTGCACACCTAATGGATCAATAATTTATAGGCAAGGAGATCCCAAAGCTACTTCAGGTAGCTGTACACTTGGAACTGAAAATGTAATAGGAATGTGAGATGTTAACACAGTAGTTTCTAAGCTTTGACATGTTCTGACCCACACTTCTGAACTGTAACCGCCAACATCTCTAACACATGCAGAAGCAATTCCAACATGTCTTATTTGAGGATTCTCTGTATTAGATTGTAGATTATAGATAGTTCTGATATTAGTCATTTCATGCTTCTTATAATTGAGCTGTACCTATATCTATCACTGATTGTACTTTAATCACTATGCAGTTTATCCCTAAATTTAAAGCATTTGCTAACTCACCCGTAGACATTTGCTAAGCCAAGGACATATATCCTTTACCTGATCTTGGAACAGTTTCAAGTTCAACAAAGCCTACCATTTACATATATGACTATACAAGTTGCTCCCTTGCCACTTGATTTTAGCGTTTGTAACATCAACTTTTGCAACTCTATGAATTGGGCAGAAGGGTGCTGCCTAGACTTCCCAACACATTTTGATCAGCCCATATTCCTTTCACTGACAAGTGACAACTTTGTTTCTTTATATTTATTATCCTGTTTTTTAAAAACATCTTGAACTATAGATGCAATCTCAAGGGTTGTTTCCAACTGCACAGAAACCCTATAAAAGTATTTAGCTTACAATCAAATCAGACACTGTGGGGGGTAGTTATCAACGTGTCTATTTTACCTGCTTTCGCCGGCCCTATACGCTCGCCTAAGCTCACCTCACATCGCCGCCGCGGACCTGCAAAAATTCACCTAAGTTATCAAAAAAGCTGTCAAAAAGCCACGCACCAAGTACGGGGCGATGAGCAGCGGATTGTGAGAGTTATCACTAATCCGATCTCGCTGCTCTTCGGCTTTTTTACAGCTTTCTTGCTAGCCTGTCACTAAGCACCCACACTAAACTACACTGTTCTACCCCTTATACCGGTGCCCCCCGGAGCCCCCCCGCAACTCAATAAAGTTAGTAACTCCTAAACCGCCGCTCCTAGACCCCGCCGCAACTCTTATAAATGTATTAACCCCTAAACCGCCGCTCCCGGACACCGCTGCAACCTACATTATACCTAGTAACCCCTATCCTGCTCCCCCTATACCGTTGCCCTCTATAATAAAGTTATTAACCCCTATCCTGCTGATCCCGCACCTCGCCGCAACTAAATAAATAGTTTAACCCCTAAACCGCCGCTCCCTGACCCCGCCGCAACTATAATATATGTATTAACCCCTAAACCACTGCTCCCGGACCCCGCCGCAACCTATATTAAATTTATTAACCCCTATCCTACCCCCCTACACCGTTGCCACCTATAATACATTTATTAACCCCTATCCTGCCCCCCACTACACCGTTGCCACTGTAATAAAATTATTAACCCCTAAACCTAAGTCTAACACTAACCCTAACACCCCCTAACTTAAATATTAATTAAATAAATCTAAATAATATTTCTATTATGAACTAAATTAATCCTATTTAAAACTAAATACTTACCTATAAAATAAACCCTAATATAGCTACAATATAAATAATAATTATATTGTAGCTATGTTAGGATTTATTTTTATTTTACAGATAACTTTCAATTTATTTTAACTAGGTACAATAGCTATTAAATAGTTATTAAATATTTAATAGCTTACCTAGCTAAAATAAAGAGAAATTTACCTGTAAAATAAAAACTAACCTAAGTTACAATTACACCTAACACTACACTATACTTTAATAAATTATTCCTATTTAAAACTAAATACTTACCTTTAAAATAAACCCTAAGATAGCTACAATGTAATTAATAATTACATTGTAGCTATTTTAGGATTTATATTTATTTTACAAGTAACTTTGTATTTATTTTAGCTAGTTAGAATAGTTATTAAATAGTTATTAACTATTTAATAACTACCTAGCTAAAAGAAATACAAAATGACCTGTAAAATAAATCCTAACCTAAGTTACAATTAAACCTAACACTACACTATCATTAAATAAATTAAATAAATTAAATACAAATAACTACAATTAAATAAAATTACATAAACTAACTAAAGTACAAAAATAAAAAAAGCTAAGTTACAAAAAATAAAAAACTAGGTTACAAACATTTAAAAAATATTACAAAAATTTTAAGCTAATGACACCTAATCTAAGCCCCCTAATAAAATAACAAAGCCCCCCAAAATAAAAAAATTCCCTACCCTATTCTACATTAAAAAAGTTCAAAGCTCTTTTACCTTACCAGCCCTTAAAAGGGCCTTTTGTGGGGCATGCCCCAAAGAATTCAGCTCTTTTGCCTGTAAAAGAAAAATACAACCCCTCCCCAACATTAAAACCCACCACCCACATACCCCTAATCTAACCCAAACCCGCTTAAAATAACCTAACACTAATCCCCTGAAGATCATCCTACCTTTAGTCGTCTTCACTCAGCCGAGCCACCGATGGAACTGAAGAGGAGATCCGGAGAGGCAGATGTGATCCTCCATGGGGCGCTGAAGAAATCTTCCATCCGATGAAGTGATCCTTCAGGCGGCGCTGAAGAAGTCTTCTATCCGGGCGATGTCATCTTCCAAGCGGCGCTGAAGAAGTCTTCTATCCGGGCGATGTCATCTTCCAAGCGGGGTCTTCAATCTTCATCCCGCCGATGCGGAACATCCTTCTTTCCCGACGGACTACCGATGAATGAAGGCTCCTTTAAGGGACGTCATCCAAGATGGCGTCCCTTCAATTCCGATTGGCTGATAGGATTCTATCAGCCAATCGGAATTAAGGTAGGAAAAATCTGATTGGCTAATTGAATCAGCCAATCAGATTGAAGTTCAATCCGATTGGCGGATCCAATCAGCCAATCAGATTGAGCTCGCATTCTATTGGCTGATCCGATCAGCCAATAGAATGCGAGCTCAATCTGATTGGCTGATTCAATCAGCCAATCAGATTTTTCCTACCTTAATTCCGATTGGCTGATAGAATCCTATCAGCCAATCAGAATTGAAGGGACGCCATCTTGGATGACGTCCCTTAAAGGAGCCTTCATTCGTCGGTAGTCCGTCGGGAAAGAAGGATGTTCTGCGTCGGCGGGATGAAGATTGAAGAGCCAGCTTGGAAGATGACATCGCCCGGATAGAAGACTTCTTCAGCGCCGCTTGGAAGATGACATCGCCCGGATAGAAGAATTCTTCAGCGCCGCCTGGAGGATCACTTCATCGGATGGAAGATTTCTTCAGCGCCCCTTGGAGGATCACTTCTGCTGCTCCGGATCTCCTCTTCAGTTCCATCTGTGGCTCGGCTGAGTGAAGACGACTAAAGGTAGGATGATCTTCAGGGGATTAGTGTTAGGTTATTTTAAGGGGGGTTTGGGTTAGATTAGGGGTATGTGGGTGGTGGGTTTTAATGTTGGGGGGGTTGTATTTTTCTTTTACAGGCAAAAGAGCTGAATTCTTTGGGGCATGCCCCACAAAAGGCCCTTTTAAGGGCTGGTAAGGTAAAAGAGCTTTGATTTTTTTTTAATGTAGAATAGGGTAGGGATTTTTTTTATTTTGGGGGGCTTTGTTATTTTATTAGGGGGCTTAGATTAGGTGTAATTAGCTTAAAATTGTTGTAATATTTTTTTTTTTTTTTTTTCAAAGCTTTATTGAAAAGTAAACAGAAAGTATACAAAATCCGTACATCAAAAGTCATGGAATACAGGAATATTTGAACAGATGACTCCAAGGAGTTCAATTGGTTGCATAAAGATAGCGTAACAAAGAGTGGGCTAGGTGTAACAAAGAGTCCATTTGAGAGTCTATAAGCCCATTCATGTTCCTTTCGATGTATTCTAACAATATTATAAGTATATAACAGTATTTGGTCAGAAAAGATAGTTGAGCTTCGGTCATAGGGCTAATGGTAAGCCCATGTCCGAGAAGAAAGAAAAGGAAGAGAGTAATGTAGAAAGGGAAGGAGAAGGGCGAGAGGGAGAGGAAGAGAGAAAAAAAAAAAAAAAAAAAAGGGAGGGGCAGAAAGAAAAGGAGAGGAGAGGAGTGGATAGAAGAAGAGGGGGGGGGGGGAGATGGGGGGTAGGGGAGTTAAGTCAGATATATCTCTTGAAAAGAGAAGGGGGGAATCCATGCCAGACCCCGCTGTGGACCGCAGGTCTGTCATGCCTCCTTTGTTCATAAGGGTTTAGGCCACTAGAATGCGATCCGGTCTACCCCTTTTCCACTTTTCCAGCATGTATTCATGGGTTTCTATCCTGTCGTCTCTCATGAATCTAAATCTCTCCAGTAGGAGGTATCTATCTACCTGGCCGGTCCAGTCACTCAGTGTAGGCGCGTTCACACTCTTCCAATTTTTGGGGATAAGGGATTTCGCGCTGTTTAGCATCAAATAGAAAAGGTATTTTGTGGCCTTGTCTTTAAACTTGGGAAGGTCATGATACAAAAGGATGCTAGGTGCTCTAGGCAGGGAGGCCTCGACCACCTTCTCCATGGCAGTCATCACTGAGTGCCAATATGATCTTACAATATCACAACCCCACCAAAGGTGTAGAAGGGTACCTGGTTCCCCACAACCCCGCCAGCATTTTCCATCTGTCTGTTTATAGATTTTTTGTAATCTGGCAGGAGTGAGATACCATCCTGACAAGTATTTAAAGTTGGACTCCAGTAGTTTTGCTGAGACTGATGTCTTAGCATGTGCTCTAAATATTTTCCCCCAGTCTTTGTCTGTCAGGGGTAGGTTAAGTTCTCTGTTCCAATATCGTGTGTAAGTAGGCAGTGGGGTGTCAGTATGTGAGGAGAGCAAGCGGTAGGTAATGGAGATCATATGTTTCGGTGTTTGCGGGAGTAGGCACAGGGATTCAAAGGTGGTTGGGTTCCTGGTGATGTAGTGCAGTTTTTTATGTGTCGTTAGATAGTGCTGAAGTTGAGTGTGAAAGTACCAGGGAAGAGCAAGGCCGGAACCCTCCAATTCAGACCGGGTTCTAAGTTTTTGATCTGTGAGGAGTCGATGGAAGGATACTTGTGGCACCTGTGTTTTATCCACTATTACTCTCTGCGTGCAGGTGAAGGGTATGTCTGGATTGTTTAAGAAGGATGTGAGAGGCGAGGGGTTTGTGGAGATGTGTGGGTGTTCTATTAGCAATCTATCCCAGCATGTGAAAAACTCCCTGATGAAGGGATAATCGGTGATAAGTTTCGGTCTGGACTTAGGTGAGATCCACCCCAACAGTCCAATGTTCTGCCTACCTAGGATTACTCTACATATTTGGACCCAAGTTTTATCTTGAAGGTTATGACACCACTCCGCCTGATGTTGCAAGAGGATGGCGCTTTTATATAAAGCCAAATGTGGCACCCCTAGCCCCCCCCTGTCTTTCGGCAGGTACAGGGTCTTTCGTGCAATTCTCGGTCTCCCCCCCCTCCATATAAATTCCTCCAGCACATTTTGTAGTCTGTGTAAGAAATGGGACGGGAGGGGGATTGGAAGAGTCTGGAGATAATACAATATTCTGGGCAGAATATTCATTTTGATAATGCCTATTCTCCCAAGCCAGGAGATAGGTTTGTTTCTCCATGAGGAGAGATCACCCGTAATCACTGTGAGCAAGTTTGTATAGTTTGCTTCAAAAAGACCCTCCGCAGATGGGGTAAGGTTTATCCCTAAATACTTTAATTTGTGGATTTGTATGCGTAGGGGGCACAAAGAAGACAAATGGCTGAGTTCTTCAGGGGGGAGGTTAATATTTAGAATTTCGGATTTGGTTTTATTTAAATGGAAGTTCGAGTATCTACCATATTCCTCAAACTCTCGCAGTGCTTCGGGTAATGACCTGCAAGGGTCTGATAATGATAGCAGGACGTCGTCCGCATACATGGACAACTTGTGCTCCTGTTCCCCGATTTGAATTCCCCCTATTTTAGTATTGATTCTAATTCTTTGGGCCAAGACCTCCATCACCAACACAAACAGTAGTGGCGACAGAGGACACCCCTGTCTGGTACCATTTTTTATGCTAAATGGCTCAGAGAGGATATTGTTGACCCTGACTTGTGCTGAGGGGGCTGTGTAAAGTGAAAAGACTCGGTGTGTGAAGGTTTTACCAAACCCCATTTTCGACAGGACCGCTTTCAGGAACTTCCAGCTGATCCTGTCGAAGGCTTTCTCGGCGTTGGTTGAGACAAAGATCGCCTGGATCTTATTTAGTTGGGCATAGTTTCCAAGTAGGGTAGCTTTTATGGTGTTGTCCCTTGCCTCGCGGCCTGGGACAAAACCCACTTGGTCAGGAGATACCAAATTGGGTAGGAATTTATTTAACCTAGTTGAGAGGATTTTCGCGAATATCTTTATGTCCACATTGAGGAGGGAAATTGGGCGGAAGTTTTCTGGTTTATTGGTTGGTTTTCCCGGCTTAGGGATAGTTGCTATGTGAGCTAACAGCATGGAGGGGGGAAAGCCCTGGGAGGAGTCTATAGAATTGAATAGGCGGGCCAGGTGAGGGGCTAATACAGCTTTGTAGATTTTATAATACTTGGCACTAAAGCCATCAGGGCCTGGGCTTTTGCCAGAAGGCAAGCCCTCGATGGTATGTAATACCTCCTCAGGGGAGATAGGGGCATCCAAAACCTCTGCCTCTGTGTGTGACAGAGTAGGTAAGGTGACTGAGTTCAGATATAGGCTCATGTCAGGAGAGGGTTGCGCATCATCTTCCTCTGAAGAGAGGCTGGGAGGGCCTTCCAGATTATAAAGGCCAGAGTAATATGTCCTTGGGGTTTCAGCTATACCAGGGCTGTTGGTATGGGTGTTATTTGACTTGTCGGTTAGTGAGTGAATGTGTGATTTCAGGGTCTTCCTCTTAATGGCTCGTGCCAACAGTTTCCCCGGTTTGTCACCAAACTCATAGTATTTTTGTTGGGTTTTCAGTGCCATTTTCTGGTGTTCTAATGTGTGGATATCTTGGATGTCTTTTCTAGCTTGTGTCAGTGAATCAAGGGTAGAGCTATCTTTTGGATCTTTTTTATGTTTGGCTTCTAGTTCTCTTATGTTGGATAGGAGGGAAGAATATCTGATGCTTGTTTGTTTCGCCAAAATGGCTTTTTGTTTGATTAGTTCCCCTCTCAGGACGCATTTATGTGCTTCCCATATTATGTGTTTAGGGATTTCAGGTGTGTCATTCAAAGTGAAATAGTCAGTCAAAGTGTTTTCAATCTTACTTCTGATTAGTTGATTATTAAACATGAAATCGTCAAGTTTCCAAATAAATGGCCGGTCAGGTACTGTGGGCCATTTCAGTCTACAAAGAACCGGGGCATGATCTGACCAGGTCATGGGCAAAATTTGAGTACTCAACACTGATGCCAGTGTAGACTGATCAGTGAATATGTAGTCTATTCTGGTATATACATCGTGAGGATGCGAGAAAAAAGTATAGTCTCGTCTTGTAGGGTGTAGGGTGCGCCATGTGTCGTGAACTGCAAGTTCCTCCAATCTACTATTGCATAGTTTAATTATTCGCTGTGGAGCGGAGGCCACTCCCCTGGAGGTGTCCAGTTGAGGGTCTAAAGGCAGATTGAAGTCTCCCGCTAGGAGCAGAGCTCCCTTCAGAAGGTCCAAAATTTTGCTGGTAAGTAGTGACATAAATTTGTGTTGGTTTTGGTTGGGGAAGTAGGCGTTAGCGAGAGTGACTGGGCGGCCATGTAGAGTGCCCACCACTATTAAGTAGCGGCCCTCTGGATCTTTATCTATCTGCTGTGCGATAAAAGGCGTCGAGTGGCGGATAAGTATCCCCACTCCATTTTTCTTGGAGGTGCCGGATGCAAAAAAAGTGTGAGGGAATTTGGAGTGTAACCAGTTCGGTTCTCTACCTCTTTTGAAGTGAGTCTCCTGTAGGAATAGTATGTCGCAGTTCAACCTAGTCGCATCCCTAAGGAGATGTGATCTCTTTTCTGGTATATTAATACCCTTAACATTTAAGGACATGATGGAAAGGTTGTGAGCTGTTTGGGAGGTCATTTTGTGGTTTAAGTGTTTAGTAGTGCTGAGAATTCAGTGAGCAAGGGAGAGATGAGGGAGTGGGAGAGAGAGGGAAAAAAAAAAAAAAAAAAAAAAAAAAAAAGAAAGGAGGAAGGGAGGGGAGGGTAGGAGAGAAAAGGGGAAGAGGATGGAGAAGGAAGGTGGGAGAGAGAAGAGAGATAAAGATAAGTGTAAAGTGAGAGATTAGTTTAGTGTAGAAACAGATTTTAGTAATAGTAGAGAAACAATAAAAAGAAAAACTTGTACAATACCTCCAACCTATAGAAGAAAAGGAAAGAAGGTTAGAGTAAAGTAAGTGTGGGGTCAGTATCTCCACACCCGGTCAATGAGTAAAATGCAATATATAAACTGAGAATCAACTTAGAAAATCTGAAAAAACAAGTGCAAATACAAAAACAAGGACAACATTTTTCGTAAATGAAAGGCCTGATAAACAATCACGCTTGCAGTAACAAATACAACAGTTAACCTATACAGATCCATGAGGGATGGGGTTAAGGCTAGTGAGGTAGCTCCTTTTATGGGGAATTTTGCTGCCTATGCCAAGGTATTAAGTGTGTAGTGCCTCTTCGGGAGAGTCAGGGGTTAGCTCCCTCATTATTAGTCCCATCATCTCTAGGGTAAAAGCCCACGGGGATAAAGGGGATACTAGATATAGCCTCTTTCTAAGCGAGTGGTGGACGGGGAGAATTGGGGGCCCAGCAATTCAGTTACATAGTGTAGTAGACAGGTTATAGTATGTATAGTGGACTATAGTATTGTATGAACGCTGGGTATTAGATCATAAAGGTCAGGATGCTCAAGGGTTATCGATATTATAAGCTAGTATTAACCTAAACGAGGTTACTGGGCATATATGAGATATCTTGCTGTAGGATCAGGGAAACTAGGAGGGCTGTGCCCTCAAGTATCTATGTCTGACTAGTATTAAACTAAGAACTACCAACTTGATTATGTGATGGTGTGGGACATCACCAAGGACCCCTGGCAGTAGCAAATTCATGGCAGTCTCCTTATACAGTGTACATTCATTAGATTACAGAACATATAAAGCCTCACTTTAGGTAACTGTAAGGGGAAAAAGAACCATTAACAATCAAACATTAACAGTCAAACCAGGCCATTTCAAGATACAGCACCTCCGGTGGCATAGTCTGTACAGTAGAGAAATAGTGACATGCTGTACCTCTGGAATATTTGAATCTGGTGTTAAAGGATCTAAAGGCTGGAATTTTCATGTGTCCCTTGTGCGGGAGGGGCCCCCAGAGCCTTGCGAAGGGAAGTCCTGAGAGGAAGCCCCAGAGGACTCCGGGTGCTGGATATTTATGTCAAGTGTCCTGCAAAACTCAGATAGGTCGTTTGGGGACCTGTAAATAGTCTGAGCACCATTTTTGGAAGCCATCAAACACACCGGGAAGCCCCACTTGTATTGTATCCCATTGGCCTGGAGTTCCGAGGTGATAAATTTGAGATCCCTTCTTTTCTGTAGCGTGATTAGGCTGAGGTCAGAGAAGATTTGTATAGGGATTCCTGCGTGGGTGAAGTTTTTGATGTTTCTTGCTTTTAGTGTGATTGATTCCTTGTCCTTGTAGCTAAGGAACTTAACAATTATGTCTCTAGGTGGGGCCTTAGGTGGGGGCCTAGGTCTAAGGGCCCTATGAGCTCTCTCGATAGGTATGTTTGGCGAATCAGGTGTGCCTTTCAGCGTGCGGAATAAGTCCTGCAAATAACCCTCCAAGGCCTTTGGGGAAACGGATTCAGGGGTCCCCCTTATCCTAATGTTATTGCGACGCCCCCTGTTGTCTAAATCCTCAACTTTTGAGAGTAAAAATTGGATATGTTCTTCATGGTCACTGAGCAGTTGAGAGTTAGTGGTAACTGTTGTTTGGAGGGTATCATGTTTGGCCTCTAAGGCCTGTACTTGCTGGGTAACCTGGGTTATGTCCTTCTTTATGTCACCAAACAGAGACCTCATTTCTGAAAGCACTTTATTAATGTCTTCTTTAGAAGAGATGGTATTGAGGTCGTGTCTTGTAAGGTATACTTGTTGTTGTGAGGTCTCTGTAACAGGTAGTTCATCAGCCATGTGAGTGGGAGAGGGGGGTCTGGAATCTGAGGGTTCTAAATTAGGTGGTGAAACTCTAAGAAAGTTAGTGAGGCTTGAGGACTTAAGTCCTTTTTCAGGTTTATTGTTATGTTTCCTGCTGGCCATGTTGTACAATAAATATTAAACCAGTGAGCAACCTGTGAGAGTGGCAGGGAGAGCCAGTCTGTTAAATGATTCAGGCAGGTAAGCCTATAAGGGCCCCACGTGGCTCTGGATAGTAGGGGTAGTGTAATCAGACTGCGATCAGTGGCCTAGGGCAAAATACCAGAAGAGAGCCTCTGCTGTGTTGTCTGTCCCTTGCAATGTTATGCTATGCCCCGGGTTGAGAATTTAATATGAAGGCTGTTTTTCCTATGTAAGCTCCGTGTTGCAGGCGTGTGGAGCGTAGGGTGTGGGGCTAGTTTAGTAAGGAGGTCTCTTACCGGCTTCCACTGCTGTTCATGAGGTCTCCGGTAACGCTCTCTTAGCCTCTGGGAGAGCCGCCATGTGTCCTCTTCTTCTGTGATGCGGTGCAGCCGCCAGCGGACGAGACCGCCAATGGCGAGGTTCAGAGCGAAGCGACTCGTGATTTCCCACACCGGGTCACTGTGTGAGTGTGTGCAGTTGCGATGTCCTCAGAATGAAATCAGGGGAGCAAAGTTTGCTCAGTAGTCGGTTCGCCTCCTCCGTGTCGCAGTAATGAGCCGATGCAGGTTAGGCCGCAATTTGTCAGCCTCGATGTGCCGGCACAAAAAGTACAGCTCCGAGATGTTCTCAGCCCCTAGAGAGGTGCAGGGTATTGTTGTGGGGAGATCTGCAGTAAAAGTTGTCAGAACTTAGGGTGTTGATAGTAAGTTATAAGCATTAACCGGGTGTGGAGCATCAGAGCCAATTTTTATGCTGCCATCACCCTGCGTGGCCAGGCTCCGCCCCCCTGTTGTAATATTTTTTAAATGTTTGTAACCTAGTTTTTTATTTTTTGTAACTTAGCTTTTTTTATTTTTTGTAGTTAGTTAGTTTAATTTAATTGTTGTTATTTGTATTTAATTTATTTAATTTATTTAATGATAGTGTAGTGTTAGGTTTAATTGTAACTTAGGTTAGGATTTATTTTACAGGTCATTTTGTATTTCTTTTAGCTAGGTAGTTATTAAATAGTTAATAACTATTTAATAACTATTCTAACTAGCTAAAATAAATACAAAGTTACCTGTAAAATAAAAATAAATCCTAAAATAGCTACAATGTAATTATTAATTATATTGTAGCTATCTTAGGGTTTATTTTACAGGTAAGTATTTAGTTTTAAATAGGAATAATTTATTTAATGATAGTGTAGTGTTAGGTGTAATTGTAACTTAGGTTAGTTTTTATTTTACAGGTAAATTTCTCTTTATTTTAGCTAGGTAAGCTATTAAATAGTTAATAACTATTTAATAGCTATTGTACCTAGTTAAAATAAATTGAAAGTTACCTGTAAAATATAAATAAATCCTAAGATAGCTACAATATAATTATTATTTATATTGTAGCTATATTAGGGTTTATTTTATAGGTAAGTATTTAGTTTTAAATAGGATTAATTTAGTTCATAATAGAAATATTATTTAGATTTATTTAATTAATATTTAAGTTAGGGGGGTGTTAGGGTTAGTGTTAGACTTAGGTTTAGGGGTTAATAATTTTATTACAGTGGCGGCGGTGTAGTGGGGGGCAGGATAGGGGTTAATAAATGTATTATAGGTGGCGACGGTGTATGGGGGGGCAGATTAGGGGTTAATAAATTTAATATAGGTTGCGGCAGGGTCCGGGAGCGGCGGTTTAGGGGTTAATACATTTATTATAGTTGCGGCGGGGTCAGGGAGCGGCGGTTTAGGGGTTAATATGTATAGAGTAGCTTGCGGCAGGGTCAGGGAGCGGCGGTTTAGGGGTTAACATGTTTATTATAGCTTGCAGTGGGCTCCGGGAGCGGCGGTTTAGGGTTTAACATGTTTATTATAGCTTGCGGTGGGCTCCGGGAGCGGCGGTTTAGGGGGTAATACATTTATTTAGTTGCGGCGGTGTAGAGGGGGACAGATTAGGGGTGTTTAGACTTGGGGTACATGTTAGGGTGTTAGGTGCAGACAGCTCCCATAGAAATCAATGGGATGTCTGGCAGCAGCGAACTTGTACTTTCGCTATGGTCAGACCCCCATTGATTCCTATGGGATCCGCCGCCTCCAGGGCGGCGGATTGAAAACCAGGTACGCTGGGCCATAAAAGTGCAGAGTTTACCTGCTAGTTTTTTGATAACTAGCAAAAGTAGTCAGATTGTGCCGCACTTGTGTGCGGAACATCTGGAGTGACGTAAGAATCGATCTGTGTCGGACTGAGTCCGGCGGATCGAAGCTTACGTCACAAAATTCTACTTTTGCCGGTCTCTAGCCTTTGATAACTAAGGCGAATCAGCCTCGCCACAAATACACTGCGGAATTCCAGCGTATTTGAGGTTGACGGCTTGATAACTAGGCCCCTGTACCTCTTATTGACAATAATCTTGTGGCCTCTGCAGATGTTACATCTTATCTGATGGAAGATCCTGCCTCATGCCAAACATTAGTTACTTTAAAAGAATCACAGGTATCCTCAAAAGCTAACAATGGGCCAATAATCTCCTTAATAGGACAGTTAACCCTAAATTTTTCTCCCCTTTAATTTGTTCTAAATTATCCATTTCACCTGCTGGAGTGTATTAAATTGTTTACAGATAGCTCATTCACCTTTATATTGACATTTGAAATTGCTAATATCCAAACCTATACTGACATTTTCTATACTTAAATATAGCCTATAGAAAAGCTGTGTAAACAAAACCAAGGAAAGAAATTACACATCCAAATAATTTCTGATTGTTCTGATATACAAATCCTTGACATCATGGAGAGAAATCACACAAAATCTTTGTGATTTTTTTAGATTTTGTGTTGTAATGGAGGAGACTCTGTTTCACATAAGGAACATTACATAGCAACATAAATATTTCTCAAGATACAACTTGCATTTCTATTTTTTTAAGAGCCTTGCCGTACCAACAAGACTTCCTAGAATATCTTGCTTGAGCGGCAAGGTTTTGAATATCAGGCACTAAGTATTAAGATTAGGTATACAGGCAGAGATAAGATAAGGAAACATTTGTGTACAGAAAGTGATAAAATAATGAGAACTGATTTCCCTGCAAGCTCAACCCATTGTGATGGGTTTTGGTGCCAAAGATCAAAACCAGCTATTCAATATACAAAAAATAAACTTAAATGATCAAATCCTTATACATTTTATATTCTGCTGCTGACATCACAAGTCAACACATTGAGAGAAAATACATTTTACAGTATAATGTCCCTTTAATTTAGACATGATATAACTTAAATCAAGAACATCAGACAACAACAGTCAGCCAAAGCAACAGTTACAAATGACATTTCTCAAATTAAGAATGTTTATCTACATTGCAAGATGTATTGAAGTTGAAAAATACTGACTACCAGACTGTATTTGGAACAAAATAATCATTGCCCTGTTTCATTCTTTCTTTTTTTAATATCTATAAAGGTGACATTGAATCTTCTTCTCAAACCCAAGTTGTAAAATAACTCTTTTACACCTACATTATGAGTTATGCACGCTATAGGGAATTTAACTAACGCAACAAAAGTGGCGTTATTTAACCCCTTATAGCGCAGTCATTACAAGTTTTCAAAAACCCGGCTTGTGATATGGTGCTTTTAATCTCCATACCACATAAAATACAAGCGCTGTTTTGACGTGCTCGTGCACCCTTCCCCCATAGACATCAATGGGGAGAGCGGGTCAGAAAAAAGTCTAACACCTGCGATTGCGGAAAGAAACGCAGCCCCATTGATGTCCATGGGGGAAAAAAAACTAACGTTTAAACCTAACACCCTAGCATAAACCCCATGTTTAAACACCCCTAATTTGCTGCCCCCAACATTGCCAACACCTAAATAATGTTATTAACCCTTAATCTGCCGCCCCCGATATCGCCGCCACCTAAATAAAACTATGAACCCCTAATCTGACGCTCCAGATATCGCCGCCACTATACTAAAGTTATTAACCCCTATTCCCCTGCACTCCAACATCGCCCACACTATAATAAATCAATGAACCCCTATTTCGCCGCTCCCCAACATCACAGCAACTGAATAAATCTATTAACCCCTAAACCTCTGACATCACTACCACTAAATCTAAATTAAACTATATTAACCCCTAAACCTAGCCCTAACCCTAACGTAACCCTAACCCTAGCCCTAAACCTAACCCTAACACCCCCTAACTTTAACATAATTAGAATATAGCTAAACTAAAGTTACAATGATTAACTAAATAATACCTATTTAAAACTAAATACATACATACCTGTAAAATAAACCTAAGCTAGCTACAATATAACTAATAGTTATATTGTAGCTAGGTTAGGTTTTATTTTTATTTCACAGGTAATTTTGTATTTGTTTTAACTAGGTAGACTAGTTAGTAAATAGTTATTAACTATTTAATAACTACCTAGTTAAAATAAATACAAACCTATCTGTGAAATAAAACCTAAGCTACCTTACACTAAAACCTAAAATTACAAAAATTAAAAAAACCTACCATTACAAAAAAAAAAAATTATCAAAAAAATTAAAAATGATTCCTATTCTAATAACCTTTAATAAAAACAACAAAAAATAACAAACAACCCAAAATAAAAAAAAGCCTAATCTAGAATAAACTACCAAGGGTCCTTAAAAGGGCATTTTGGGGGCCCTTAAAAGGGCTTTTTGTAGGGCATTGCCCTAAAGTTAACAGCTCTTTTGCTACAAAAACAAACAAGCACCCCCTAACCGTATACAAACCCCCACCCCCAAGCTACCAAAGGCCCTTTTGGGGGCCCTATTACCCTAAAGTTAACAGCTCTTTTGCTACAAAAAACAAACAAACACCCCCTAACAGTATACAAACCCCACACCCCAAACCCACAAAATAAAAATAATGTAAAACCTAATCTACCCATTGCCCTGAAAATGGCATTTGTATGGGTATTGCCCTTAAAAGGGCACTTAGCTCTTTTGCTGCCCAAGCCCTAATCTAAAAATAAAAAGCCACCCAAAGCGAAAATAATAATACATTACACAAAATAACAAACAAATTATGAAAAATAATAAAAATTATGCCTATTCTAATACCCATTTAAACCCCCCCCCCCCAAAAAAAAAAAAACTAATCTAGACAACACAACCAATGGTCTTTTGTAGGGCATTGCCCTAATTTAAACAGCTCTTTTACCTGTAAAAAAATACAAACACCCACTAACATTACAAACCCCCACCCCCCCCCCAACCCACAAAATACAAAAAAACTATCTAAAAAACCTAAGCTAACAAGTCATTTGTATGGGAATTGCCCTTAAAAGGGCATTTAGCTCTTTTGCTGCCCAAACCCTAATCTAAATAAAAACCCACCCAAAAAACCTTACAGTTTTTGAAGTCATGCTTTGAACAATCTTCGTCCAGACGGCGAGAAGTCTTCATCCAGACGGCCTCTTCAATCTTCATCCCGGCGGCGAAGTCCTCATTCAAGCGGCGAGAAGTCTTCATCCAGACGGCCTGTTCAATCTTCATCCAGGTGGCATCTTCTAACTTGATCCTGGCAGTGTGGAACGGGTCCATCCTGAAGACATCTGGCGTGGAGCATCCTTTTCATACGGTCGCCACCGTACACGGAATCTTCAATGCAAGGTACGCGATTCAAGATGGCATCCCTTGCATTCCTATTGGCTGAAAAATGTGAATCATCCAATAGAATGAGAGCTGTTTAAATCCTATTCGCTGTTTTGAATAGCCAATAGGATTTAAGAAGCTCTCATTCTATTGGATGGTCTTAAGACCGCTGCTTCTTAACTTATGTTTCTGGCAAGCCTGAAGGCTCGCCCGGAAACAGCTGCATATAGCAGCATTTGGACCCCAATATGTTACTAGAAGCCTAGTGCCAAAGGGCCCAATGATCTAAAGTTCTCTGCTTAGGCAAGATAATCTAGAATGTCTGATCAGGATGGCGAGGTTCTTCAAAGAATTTTTAGAAAAGCACATTTTTCATTGAGAAATGTTTATCTCACTCCAGGGCGTTGAGTTTTTAATCATCAAGCCCAAAATGTTTTTTTCTGCTTCATCAGAAACCAAACCCTTTACCTCCTCTATCATAGACTTAAACACACTACATATTTAAATGGCGCATATTGGCAAAAAAAAAAAATGTTAAGACAAACATAATCAAAAGACTTTCAAGGTGTGTATCACAACACTTATTTTAGATAAACCTCTGCAATTTTACTTACAAAATTACAGTTTTAAAAGTTTATAAAAGATGTTTTTTATTAAGCAGTTTGTTTGCACCCATTGCTTATTTTTATATACAGTATATATACTATGTATATAAAAAAGGTACATTTAAGGTAAATGTATTTTTTTTTAAAATGCATGAGTGACACAACTGAGTGAGACGTGTGATTTTATTATTATGATTTAAAATTCCATTATTATAAGTTATACATAGATGAGATATTTTGCAAGGTTGCATTGGAAGAGTATATAGATGGATTTGCTTGTATTCAATCATTATTGAGTTGTCAAAAAAATTCTGTGTATTTAATGCAACAAAAATCACCTACAAGCCACAGAGCTCAAGAAGAATGTAATTGAATGGAAATAATGATTACAACACAAGACTTTGGAATAGCTCTGGAAAAATATATAGACATTGATTTTCTCCTACAAGCTTAGTTCTCCTCTTGGGCTTTGTGGCATGTAAGTTATGTTCCCAATATTAATCAAACAGTGCAGATCAATGACTGACCAATAATAACTGAATACAGAAAAATATATCTCTGTAGTCTCTAAACAAGATGTTGTTAAAGAAATGATAATGGGCCAAAGAAATATGAACCCAATCATCTTCTTTCTAGAGCAGTGCGCTTCTTTGATAGAAGAAATTAATTGTATTTATGCATGTGTGTGTAAGAGGTAGAAGAATGGCATTAAAGGAACATTAACTAGAAATAAGAGGAAAAAATAAGAGAGGATATCAAGGGGCCGAATTATCAAGCTCCGAATGGAGCTTGATGCGCTTTGTTTCCGGCGAGCCTTCAGACTCACCGGAAACAGAAGTTATGAAGCAGCGGTCTAAAGATCGCTGCTCCATAACTTGTCCGCCTGCTCTGAGGTGGCGGACAGAAATCCACCCAATCAAATACGATCGGGTTGATTCGAATCTGCAGGGGGCGGTATTGCACAAGCAGTTCTGTTGAACTGCTGGTGCAATGATAAATTCCGAAAGTGTATGCTGTCGGCATTTATCAATGTGCAGCGGACATGATACGTTACATCGTATCATGTCCGCTCGCACTTACATAAATATGCCCCCAAGTGATATACACGCAATATTTAACTTATTATTTTATATGGAAAAAAAGTCCTCCAGCTCCTCATATAAAATTACCTTTATTATTTCATTATGGGTCCAACAAATAACAGCAACTTTTTAGGCCTAGCTTAACTCTTCATTATGCATCCACTTCTGTTTTGTCCTTTTTGCCTGCAGTTCCTATTTATTTTCAGTAAATGTCCCTTGTTTCACTGACAATGTTTTCTAAATAAGATAAAGGCATGACCAACTTAGCTTTTACTATTTCTAGTCTTTGGGGCCGATTTATCAAGTGTCTGGCGGACATGATCCGCTGTAGCAATCATGTCCACCTGACGTCGATAAATGCCAACAGCATACGCTGTCGGCATTTATCATTGCAGAAGCAGTTCTTGTGAACTTCTTGTACAATGCTGCCCCCTGCAAATTTGCAGCCAATCGGCCGCTAGCAGGAAGTATCAATCAACCCAATCGTATGAGATCGGGCGGATTAATGTCCGCCACCTCAGAGGAGGCGTACGAGTTAAGGAGCAGCAATTTTAAGACTGGTGCTTCTTAACTCCTGTTTCCGGTGAACCTGAAGGCTTGTGTGGAAACAGGTGCATTAGGCACAATACGAGCCATGATAAATAGGCCTCTTTGTCTCTATATCAATCTTTCTCAGCTGCTAATTCCAGGACTTTGGATATCACAACCGTTCTAAATTCCTCTGCCCATAGACTATGAGGTGCGCTAAAAAAAACGTTTCATTTATTGATCTCCCGCTGACCCCAAAATTGTGCTAAAGCCAAAAGTGCATAAGGCATACTTTACTTTCTAAATGAACATAGGAATTTCAAGTATTTCTGTTCGAAACACATAAAAACATATTAAAAGTGATTAAAAACATGACTTATGTAAGAACTTACCTGATAAATTCATTTCTTTCATTGTGGCAACAGTCCATGAGCTAGTGATGTATGGGATATACATTCCTACCAGGAGGGGGCAAAGTTTCCCAAACCTCAAAATGCCTATAAATACACCTCCCACCACACACATACTTCAGTTTTAAAGTATAGCCAAGTAGTGATGTGTAAAAAGGAGTACAAAAGCATACAAAAAAAGAGGAACTGGAAAAAATAATAATGTGCTTTTATACAAAAAAATCATAACCACCAAAAAATAGGATGGGTCTCATGGACTCTTGCCACTATGAAAGAAATGAATTTATCAGGCATGTTCTTATATAAATTATGTTTTCTTTCATGTAAGTGGAAAGAGTCCATGAGCTAGTGATGTATGGAATACAATACCCAAGATGTGGAAATCCACGGAGTCACTAGAGAGGGAGGGATACAATAACCGTTACTTCCACTGAAAAAATTAAATCCAAATAATAAATACGGTTTCTTAAATTTAAAAAATAATTAAATAATAGGCAAAAGGAATCAAACTGAGACATCTGCCTGAAGAACTTTTTCTACAAAAGACTGCTACATTAAAATGGTAAAATTTTGTAAATTTATGCAAAGAAGACCAAGTTGCTGCTTTGCAAATCTGATCAACTGAAGCTCTATTCTTAAAAGCCCAAGAAGTGGCAACTGATCTGGTAGAATGAGCTGTCATTTTCTGAGGCGGAGACTGCCCCGCCTCCAAATAAGCCTTGTGAATCAAAATTTTCAACCAATATGTCAAATAAATGGCAGAGGCTTTCTGACCTTTCCTGGAACCAGAGAAAATAAAAAATAGACTAGAAGTCTCTCTTAAATCTTTAGTAGCCTTAACATAGTATTTCAAAGCTCTTACCACATCCAAAGAATGTAG
Organism: Bombina bombina; assembly: GCF_027579735.1. Lineage (NCBI taxonomy): Eukaryota > Metazoa > Chordata > Amphibia > Anura > Bombinatoridae > Bombina > Bombina bombina. The sequence goes on from NC_069502.1 coordinate 157,674,298, forward strand.
AGATCTCGCAAGAGAATTCTTAGGATTAGGACACAAGGAAGGAACAACAATTTCCCTACTAATGTTGTTAGAATTCACAACTTTAGGCAAAAATGTGAACAAAGTCCCTAAAACCGCTTTATCTTCTTGATGAAATATCAGATAAGGAGACTCACAAGAGAGAGCCGACAATTTAGAAACTCTTCTAGCAGAAGAGATAGCCAAAAGAAATAACACTTTCCAAGAAAGTAGTTTAATATCCAAAGAATATAATGAGGCCTAGTTATCAAGCCGTCAACCTCAAATACGCTGGAATTCCTCAGCATATTTGTGGCGAGGCTGATTCGCCTTAGTTATCAAAGGCTAGAGACCGGCAAAAGTAGAATTTTGTGACGTAAGCTTCGATCCGCCGGACTCAGTCCGACACAGATCGATTCTTACGTCACTCCAGATGTTCCGCACACAAGTGCAGCACTATCTGACTACTTTTGCTAGTTATCAAAAAACTAGCAGGTTTGCTCGGTACTTTTCCGGCCCAGCGTACCTGGTTTTCAATCCGCCGCCCTGGAGGCGGCAGATCCCATAGGAATCAATGGAAGTCTGACCATAGCGAAAGTACAAGTTTGCTGCTGCCAGACATCCCATTGATTTCTATGGGAGCTGTCTACACCTAACACCCTAACATGTACCCCGAGTCTAAACACCCCTAAGCTGTCCCCCCCCTACACCGCCGCAACTAAATAAAGTTATTACCCCCTAAACCGCCGCTCCCGGAGCCCACCGCAAGCTACTCTATACATATTAACCCCTAAACCGCCGCACCCTGACCCCACCGCAACTATAATAAATGTATTAACCCCTAAACCGCCGCTCCCGGACCCTGCCACAACCTATATTAAACTTATTAACCCCTAATCTGCCCCCCTACACCTATAATACATTTATTAACCCCTATCCTGCCCCCCCCTACACCGCCGCCACTGTAATAAAATTATTAACCCCTAAACCTAAGTCTAACCCTAACCCTAACACCCCCCTAACTTAAATATTAATTAAATAAATCTAAATAATATTTCTATTTATAACTAAATCAATCCTGTTTAAAACTAAATACTTACCTTTTCAAATAAACCCTAAGATAGCTACAATATAAATAAATAATTATATTGTAGCTATCTTAGGATTTATTTTTATTTTACAGGCAAATTTCAATTTATTTTAGCTAGGTACAATAGCTATTAAATAGTTATTAACTATTTAATAGCTTACCTAGCTAAAATAAACTGAAATTTACCTGTAAAATAAATCCTAACCTAAGTTACAATTACACCTAACACTACACTATACTTTAATAAATTATTCCTATTTAAAACTAAATGCTTACCTGTAAAATAAACCCTCAGGCCTAGATTTGGAGTTTGGCGGTAGCCGTGAAAACCAGCGTTAGAGGCTCCTAACGCTGGTTTTAGGCTACCGCTGGTATTTGGACTCATTCAAAGGGTCTAACGCTCACTTTTCAGCCGCGACTTTTCCATACCGCAGATCCCCTTACGTCAATTGCGTATCCTATCTTTTCAATAGGATCTTTCTAACTCCGGTATTTAGAGTCGTGTCTGAAGTGAGCGTTAGAAATCTAACGACAAAACTCCAGCCGCAGAAAAAAGTCAGTAGTTAAGAGCTTTCTGGGCTAACGCCGGTTTATAAAGCTCTTAACTACTGTGCTCTAAAGTACACTAACACCCATAAACTACCTATGTACCCGTAAACCGAGGCCCCCCAACATCACCGACACTCGATTCAATTTTTTTAACCCCTAATCTGCCGACCGCCACCTACGTTATACTTATGTACCCCTAATCTGCTGCCCCTAACACCGCCAACCCCTATATTATATTTATTAACCCCTAACCTGCCCCCCACAACGTCGCAGCCAGCTACCTACAATAATTAACCCCTAATCTGCCGACCGCAAATAGCCGCCACCTACATTATAGCTATGTACCCCTAATCTGCTGCCCCTAACACCGCCGACCCCTATATTATATTTATTAACCCCTAATCTGCCCCCCTCAACGTCGCCTCCACCTGCCTACACTTATTAACCCCTAATCTGCCGAGCGGATCTCACCGCTACTATAATAAAGTTATTAACCCCAATCCACCTCACTAACCCTATAATAAATAGTATTAACCCCTAATCTGCCCTCCCTAACATCGCCGACACCTAACTTCAATTATTAACCCCTAATCTGCCGACTGGAGCTCACCGCTATTCTAATAAATGTATTAACCCCTAAAGCTAAGTCTAACCCTAACACTAACACCCCCCTAAGTTAAATATAATTTAAATCTAACGAAATTAATTAACTCTTATTAAATAAATTATTCCTATTTAAGGCTGAATACTTACCTGTAAAATAAATCCTAATATAGCTACAATATAAATTATATTTATATTATAGCTATTTTAGGATTAATATTTATTTTACAGGTAACTTTGTATTTATTTTAACCAGGTACAATAGCTATTAAATAGTTAAGAACTATTTAATAGCTAAAATAGTTAAAATAATTACAAATTTACCTGTAAAATAAATCCTAACCTAAGTTACAATTAAACCTAATACTACACTATCAATAAATTAATTAAATAAAATACCTATAATTATCTACAATTAAACCTAACACTACACTATCATTAAATAAATTAAATGCAATTCCTACAAATAAATACAATGAAATAAACTAACTAAAGTACAAAAAATAAAAAAGAACTAAGTTACAAAAATAAAAAAATATTTACAAACATTAGAAATATATTACAACAATTTTAAACTAATTACACCTACTCTAAGCCCCCTAATAAAATAACAAAGCCCCTAAAATAAAAAAATGCCCTACCCTATTCTAAATTACTAAAGTTCAAAGCTCTTTTACCTTACCAGCCCTGAACAGGGCCCTTTGCGGGGCATGCCCCAAGAAGTTCAGCTCTTTTGCCTGTAAAAAAAACATACAATACCCCCCCAACATTACAACCCACCACCCACATACCCCTAATCTAACCCAAACCCCCCTTAAATAAACCTAACACTAAGCCCCTGAAGATCTCCCTACCTTGAGTCGTCTTCACCCAGCCGAGCCAAATTCTTCATCCAAGCGGAGCAAGAAGAGGTCCTCCATCCGGTAGAAGTCTTCATCCAAGCGAGGCAGAAGAGGTCTTCCATCCGATTGAAGTCTTCATCCAAGAGGCATCTTCTATCGTCATCCATCCGGAGCGGAGCGGCAGCACCCTGAAGACCTCTGACGCGGAACATCCATCCTGGCCGACGACTGAACGACGAATGACGGTTCCTTTAAATGACGTCATCCAAGATGGCGTCCCTCGAATTCCGATTGGCTGATAGGATTCTATCAGCCAATCGGAATTAAGGTAGGAATATTCTGATTGGCTGATGGAATCAGCCAATCAGATTGAGCTCGCATTCTTTTGGCTGTTCCGATCAGCCAATAGAATGCAAGCTCAATCTGATTGGCTGATTGGATCAGCCAATCGGATTGAACTTGATTCTGATTGGCTGATTCCATCAGCCAATCAGAATATTCCTACCTTAATTCCGATTGGCTGATAGAATGCTATCAGCCAATCGGAATTCGAGGGACACTATCTTGGATGACGTAATTTAAAGGAACCGTCATTCGTCGTTCAGTCATCTGCCAGGATGGATGTTCCGCGTCGGAGGTCTTCAGGATGTTGCCGCTCCGCTCCGGATGGATGACGATAGAAGATGCCTCTTGGATGAAGACTTCAATCGGATGGAAGACCTCTTCTGCCCCGCTTGGATGAAGACTTCTACCGGATGGAGGACCTCTTCTTGCTCCGCTTGGATGAAGAATTTGGCTCGGCTGGGTGAAGACGACTCAAGGTAGGGAGATCTTCAGGGGCTTAGTGTTAGGTTTATTTAAGGGGGGTTTGGGTTAGATTAGGGGTATGTGGGTGGTGGGTTGTAATGTTGGGGGGGGGGTATTGTATGTTTTTTTTTACAGGCAAAAGAGCTGAACTTCTTGGGGCATGTCCCGCAAAGGGCCCTGTTCAGGGCTGGTAAGGTAAAAGAGCTTTGAACTTTAGTAATTTAGAATAGGGTAGGGCATTTTTTTATTTTGGGGGGCTTTGTTATTTTATTAGGGGGCTTAGAGTAGGTGTAATTAGTTTAAAATTGTTGTAATATATTTCTGATGTTTGTAAATATTTTTTTATTTTTTGTAACTTAGTTCTTTTTTATTTTTTGTACTTTAGTTAGTTTATTTCATTGTATTTATTTGTAGGAATTGTATTTAATTTATTTATCGATAGTGTAGTGTTAGGTTTAATTGTAACTTAGGTTAGGATTTATTTTACAGGTAAATTTGTAATTATTTTAACTATTTTAGCTATTAAATAGTTCTTAACTATTTAATAGCTATTGTACCTGGTTAAAATAAATACAAAGTTACCTGTAAAATAAATATTAATCCTAAAATAGCTATAATATAAATATAATTTATATTGTAGCTATATTAGGATTTATTTTACAGGTAATTATTTAGCTTTAAATAGGAATAATTTATTTAATAAGAGTTAATTAATTTTGTTAGATTTAAATTATATTTAATTTAGGGGGGTGTTATTGTTAGGGTTAGACTTAGCTTTAGGGGTTAATTTATTTATTAGAATAGCGGTGAGCTCCAGTCGGCAGATTAGGGGTTAATAATTGAAGTTAGGTGTCGGCGATGTTAGGGAGGGCAGATTAGGGGTTAATACTATTTATTATAGGGTTAGTGAGGCGGATTAGGGGTTAATAACTTTATAATAATAGCGGTGCGGTCCGCTCGGCAGATTAGGGGTTAATAAGTGTAGGCAGGTGGAGGCGACGTTGGGGGCGGCAGATTAGGGGTTAATAAATATAATATAGGGTTCGGCGATGTTAGGGCAGCAGATTAGGGGTACATAGGGATAATGTAAGTAGCAACGGTTTACGGAGCGGCAGATTAGGGGTTAATAATAATATGCAGGGGTCAGCCATAGCGGGGGCGGCAGAATAGGGGTTAATAAGTGTAAGGTTAGGGGTGTTTAGACTCGGGGTACATGTTAGAGTGTTAGGTGCAGACGTAGGAAGTGTTTCCCCATAGGAAACAATGGGGCTGCGTTAGGAGCTGAACGCGGCTTTTTTGCAGGTGTTAGTTTTTTTTTCAGCTCAAACAGCCCCATTGTTTCCTATGGGGGAATCGTGCACGAGCACGTTTTTGAGGCTGGCCGCGTCCGTAAGCAACTCTGGTATCGAGAGTTGAAGTTGCGTTAAATATGCTATACGCTCCTTTTTTGGAGCCTAACGCAGCCATTCTGTGAACTCTCAATACTAGAGTTATTTTAAAGGTGCGGCCAGAAAAAAGCCAGCGTTAGCTACGCGGGTCGTTACCGACAAAACTCTAAATCTAGCCGTCAGATAGCTACAATGTAATTAATAATTAGATTGTAGCTATTTTAGGATTTATATTTATTTTACAGGTAACTTTGTATTTATTTTATCTAGTTAGAATAGTTATTAAATAGTTATTAACTATTTAATAACTATCTAGCTAAAAGAAATACAAAATTACTTGTAAAATAAATCCTAACCTAAGTTACAATTAAACCTAACACTACACTATCATTACATTAATTAAATAAATTATCTACAAATAACTACAATTAAATACAATTACATAAACTAACTAAAGTACAAAAAATAAAAAAGCTAAGTTACAAAAAATAAAAAAAATAAGTTACAAACATTTAAAAAATATTACAACAATTTTAAGCTAATTACACCTAATCTAAGCCCCCTAATAAAATAACAAAGCCTCCCAAAATAAAAAAATTCCCTACCCTATTCTACATTAAAAAAGTTCAAAGCTCTTTTACCTTACCAGCCCTTAAAAGGGCCTTTTGTGGGGCATGCCCCAAAGAAAACTGCTCTTTTGCCTGTAAAAGAAAAATACAACCCCCCCAACATTAAAACCCACCACCCACATACCCCTAATCTAACCCAAACCCCCCTTAAAAAAACCTAACACTACCCCGCTGAAGATCATCCTACCTTGAGTCATCTTCACTCAGCCGAGCCACCGATGGAACCTAAGAGGAGATCCGGAGCGGCAGAAGTGATCCTCCAAGGGGCGCTGAAGAAAAATTAAGGTAAGAAAAATCTGATTGGCTGATTGAATCAGCCAATCAGATTGAAGTTCAATCAGATTGACAGATCCAATCAGCAGATCAGATTGAGCTTGCATTCTATTGGCTGATCGGAACAGCCAATAGAATGCAAGCTCAATCTGATTGGCTGATTGGATCAGCCAACCGGATTGAACTTCAATCTGATTGGCTGATTCAATCAGCCAATCAGATTTTTCCTACCTTAATTCCTACCTTTTTCCTACCTTAATTCCGATTGGCTGATCCTATCCTATCAGCCAATTGGAATTGAAGGGACGCCATCTTGGATGACGTCCCTTAAAGGAGCCTTCATTCGTCGGTAGTCCGTCGGGAAAGAAGGATGTTCTGCGTTGGCGGGATGAAGATGGATCCTGAAGAAAGAAGATTGAAGACTCCGCTTGGAAGATGTCATCGCCCGGATCGAAGACTTCTTCAGCGCCGCTTGGAAGATGACATCGCCTGGATGGAAGACTTCTTCAGCACCGCCTGGAGGATCACTTCATCGGATGAATGACTTCTTCAGCGCCTCTTGGAGGATCACTTCTGCCACTCCGGATCTCCTCTTCGGTTCAATCGGTGGCTCGGCTGAGTGAAGACGACTCAAGGTAGGATGATCTTCAGGGGGGTAGTGTTAGGTTTGTTTAAGGGGGGTTTGGGTTAGATTAGGGGTATGTGGGTGGTGGGTTTTAATGTTGGGGGGGTTGTATTTTTCTTTTACAGGCAAAAGAGCAGTTTTCTTTGGGGCATGCCCCACAAAAGGCCCTTTTAAGGGCTGGTAAGGTAAAAGAGCTTTGAACTTTTTTAATGTAGAATAGGGTAGGGAATTTTTTTATTTTGGGGGGGCTTTGTTATTTTATTAAGGGGCTTAGATTAGGTGTAATTAGCTTAAAATTGTTGTAATATTTTTTAAATGTTTGTAACTTATTTTTTTTATTTTTTGTAACTTAGCTTTTTTATTTTTTTGTACTTTAGTTAGTTTATGTAATTTTATTTAATTGTAGTTATTTGTAGTTAATTTATTTAATTAACGCAATGATAGTGTAGTGTTAGGTTTAATTGTAACTTAGGTTAGGATTTATTTACAAGTAATTTTGTATTTATTTTAGCTAGGTAGTTATTAAATAGTTAATAACTATTTAATAACTATTCTAACTAGCTAAAATAAATACAAAGTTAACTGTAAAATAAATATAAATCCTAAAATAGCTACAATGTAATTATTAATTACATTGTAGCTATCTTAGGGTTTATTTTACAGGTAAGTATTTAGTTTTAAATAGAAATAATTTAGTTAATAATAGAAATATTATTTAGATTTATTTAATTAATATTTAAGTTAGGGGGGATGTTAGGGTTAGTGTTAGACTTACTTTAGGGGTTAATAAAATTATTACAGTGGCGGCGGTGTAGGGGGGTTAATAAATGTATTATAGGTGGCGACAGTGTAGAGGGGGCAGATTAGGGGTTAATAAGTTTTATATAGGTTGCGGCAGGGTCTAGGAGCGGCGGTTTAGGGGTTACTAACTTTATTGAGTTGGGGGAGGCTCCGGGGGCGCCGGTATAGGGGGTAGAACAGTGTAGTTAGTGTGGGTGCTTAGTGACAGGCTAGCAATAAAGCTGTAAAAAAGCAGAAGTGCAGCGAGATTGGATGAGTGATAACTCTCACAGTCCGCTGCTCATCGCCCCGTACTTGGTGTGCGGCTTTTTGACAGATTTATTGATAACTTAGGCAAATTTTTTCAGGTCCGCAGCGGCGATGGTAGGTGAGCTTAGGCGGGCGTATTGGGCCGGTGAAGGCAGGAAAGTTGACACGTTGATAACTAGGCCTCATAGGCTCAAAAGGAGGAGCCAGCAAAATCCTTAAAACCAAATTAAGACTCCAAGAAGGAGAAATAGACTTAATAACAGATTTGATACGAACCAAAGCCTGAACAAAACAGTGAATATCAGGAAGCTTAGCAATCTTTCTATGAAATAAAGAGCAGAGATTTGTCCCTTAAAAGAATTTGCACACAAACCCTTATCCAAACCATCCTGAAGAAACAGTAAAATCGGAGGAATTCTAAAAGACTGCCAAGAAAAATTATGAGAGGAGCACCATGAAATATAGGTTTTCCAAACCCAATAATAACTTATTATTTTATATGGGAAAAAAGTCCTCCAGCTCCTCATATAAAATTACCTTTATTATTTCATTATTGGTCCAACAAATAACAGCAACTGTTTGGGCCTAGCTTAACTCTTCATTATGCATCCACTTCTGTTTTGTCCTTTTTGCCTGCAGTTCCTATTTATTTTCAGTAAATGTCCCTTGTTTCACTGACAATGTTTTCTAAATAAGATAAAGGCATGACCAACTTAGCTTTTACTATTTCTAGTCTTTGGGCCCGATTTATCAAGTGTCTGGCGGACATGATCCGCTGTAGCAATCATGTCCGCCCGACGTTGATTAATGCCAACAGCATACGCTGTCGGCATTTATCATTGCAGAAGCAGTTCTTGTGAACTTCTTGTACAATGCTGCCCCCTGCAGATTTGCAGCCAATCGGCCGCTAGCAGGAAGTATCAATCAACCCAATCGTATGAGATCGGGCCGATTAATGTCCGCCGCCTCAGAGGAGGCGTACGAGTTAAGGAGCAGCAGTCTTAAGACTGGTGCTTCTTAACTCCTGTTTCCGGTGAGCCTGAAGGCTTGAGTGGATACAGGTGCATTAGGCACAATACGAGCCATGATAAATAGGCCTCTTTGTCTCTATATCAATCTTTCTCAGCTGCTAATTCCAGGACTTTGGATATCACAACCGTTCTAAATTCCTCTGCCCATAGACTATGAGGTGCGCTAAAAAAAACGTTTCATTTTATTGATCTCCCGCTGACCCAAAATTGTGCATAAGGCATACTTTACTTTCTAAGTGAACATAGGAATTTCAAGTATTTCTGTTCGAAATACATAAAAACATATTAAAAGTGATTAAAAACATGATTTATGTAAGAACTTACCTGATAAATTCATTTCTTTCATAGTGGCAACAGTAAATGAGCTAGTGATGTATGGGATATACATTCCTACCAGGAGGGGGCAAAGTTTCCCAAACCTCAAAATGCCTATGCATACACCTCCCACCACACACATACTTCAGTTTTAAAGTATAGCCAAGTAGTGATGTGTAAAAAGGAGTACAAAAGCATACAAAAAAAGAGGAACTGGAAAAAAAATAATGTGCTTTTATACAAAAAAATCATAACCACCAAAAAATAGGATGGGTCTCATGGACTCTTGCCACTATGAAAGAAATGAATTTATCAGCAAGTTACTTACATAAATTATGTTTTCTTTCATTTAAGTGGCAAGAGGTCCATGAGCTAGTGATGTATGGAATACAATACCCAAGATGTGGAAATCCACGGAGTCACTAGAGAGGGAGGGATACAATAACAGTTACTTCCACTGAAAAAATTAAATCCAAATAATAAATAACGGTTTCTTAAATTTAAAAAATAATTAAATAATAGGCAAAAGGAATCAAACTGAGACATCTGCCTGAAGAACTTTTTCTACAAAAGACTGCTTCTGAAGAAGCAAATACATTAAAATGGTAAAATTTTGTAAATTTATGCAAAGAAGACCAAGTTGCTGCTTTGCAAATCTGATCAACCTGAAGCTCTATTCTTAAAAGCCCAAGAAGTGGCAACTGATCTGGTAGAATGAGCTGTAATTCTCTGAGGCGGAGACTGCCCCGCCTCCAATAAGCCTGTGAATCAAAATTTTCAACCAATATGTCAAATAAATGGCAGAGGCTTTCTGACCTTTCCTGGAACCAGAGAAAATAAAAAATAGACTAGAAGTCTCTCTGAAATCTTTAGTAGCCTTAACATAGTCTTTCAAGCTCTTACCACATCCAAAGAATGTAGAGATCTCAGCAAGAGAATTCTTAGGATTAGGACACAAGGAAGGAACAACAAATTCCCTACTGAATTCACAACTTTAGGCAAAAATGTAAACAAAGTCCCTAAAACCAGCTTTATCTTGATGAAATATCAGATAAGGAGACTCACAAGAGAGAGCCGACAATTTAGAAACTCTTCTAGCAGAAGAGATAGCCAAAAGAAATAACACTTTCCAAGAAAGTAGTTTAATATCCAAAGAATATAATGAGGCCTAGTTATCAAGCCGTCAACCTCAAATACGCTGGAATTCCTCAGCATATTTTGGCGCAGGCTGATTGCCTTAGTTATCAAAGGCTAGAGACCGGCAAAAGTAGATTTTGTGACGTAAGCCTTCGATCCGCCGGACTCAGTCCGACACAGATCGATTTCTTACGTCACTCCAGATGTTCCGCACACAAGTGCAGCACTATCTGACTACTTTTGCTAGTTATCAAAAAACTAGCAGGTAGCTCGGCACTTTTCCGGCCCACGCGTACCTTGTTTTCTACCGCCGCCCTGGAGGCGGCAGATCCCATAGGAATCATGGGAGTCTGACCATAGCGAAAGTACAATGTTCGCTTGCTGCCAGACATCCCATTGATTTCTATGGAGTTGTCAACACCTAACACCCCTTAACATGTACCCCGAGTCTAAACACCCCTAAGCTGTCCCCCCCCCTACACCGCCGCAACTAAATAAAGTTATTACCCCCTAAACCGCCGCTCCCGGAGCCCACACGAAAGCTACTCTATACATATTAACCCCTAAAACCGCCGCACCCTGACCCACACCGAACTATAATAATGTATTAACCCCTAAACCGCCGCTCCCCGGACCCCGCCACAACCTATATTAAAGTTATTAACCCCTAATCTGCCCCCCCCTACACCTATAATACATTTTATTAACCCCTATCCTGCCCCCCTACACCGCCGCCACTGTAATAAAATTATTAACCCCTAAACCTAAGTCTAACCCTAACCTTAACAACCCCCCCCTAAATTAAATATTAATTAAATAAATCTAAATATATATTTCTATTATTAACTAAATTAATCTGTTTAAAACTAATACTTACCTTTAAAATAAACCCTTAAGATAGCTACAATATAAATAAATTAATTATATTGTAGCTATCTTAAGGCTAGATTTAGAGATTTGTCGGTTAACGACCCGCGTAGCTAACGCTGGCTTTTTTTTCTGGCCGCACCCTTTTTAAATAACCTTGCGTATTGAGAGTTCACAGTAATGGATGCGTTAGGCTCCAAAAAAGGAAGCGTTTAAGCATATTTATACGCCACTGCAACTCTCGATACCAGAGTTGCTTACGGACACGGCCAGCCTTCAAAAACGAGCTCGTGCATGATTCCCCCAGAGAAAACAATGGGCTTGTTTGAGCTGAAAAAAACCTAACACCTGCAAAAAAGTCGCGTTCAGCTCCTAACGCAGACCCCATTGTTGTTTATGGGGAAACACTTCCTACGTCTGCACCTAACACCCTAACATGTACCCCGAGTCTAAACACCCCCTAACCTTACACTTATTAACCCCTATTCTGCAGCCCCCACCCGCTATCGCTGACACCTACATATTATTTTTAACCGACAGAAGAAAATTATATAGTCAGGAGTAGCAATAATATAGAGAAAATTCAAACTGATCTCAAGGTGTAATCAACAAAATCCAGATTACACCAAAATCAATAAAGATATTAATGAGAGAACAGATAGATACCAGGAGAACATAGTTAATATCAAAAACAAAAAACTACAGAGAGATCATGAAGATTATGTTAATAACTGTGTGTACTTCTTTTAATCGTCAGAATGACACACAAGAAAATAAGAATAATCCCAATAACACCCAGAATGAATGGAAAATTGTTCAATATGGAAAAGGGAAAAGCAAAAAACCCTAGCAAACAACCATTATCAGAATCACTCAGCTAATCATTTCAATTATTCCAATTACTCAGATAACAAAAATTTTTCACATCACTCCAGAACACCATACACTGGCCATAATAATAGAAACTCTTGGACAAACAACAGAGGATACAATAACAGCACCCAACCAATACCAAACAACATGCACAACAATACGGTTCCCCCACAATACCAATCACGCCCCCAACAATCATTATAACAAACCTCATGGTCTACACTCTTCCTCTTCCTCTTTCCCATCGTATCAATCCTATCAAACTCAATGACACCACCAACAAGTAACACCCAGCATACACATCAATCTGAAAGAACACATACAATCCCAGAAACCAAACATCAGAACCATCCAATACTTTGCTGATCGATACTCTTTATCAGAACAAAATTCACCTAGTTACAATTTTCAGAAATCCCATCATATGGGACCAAGGGGTTAATAATCCTAATACCCAACACACCTAAACTACATTCAAACGGACAACAAGAATACTATGAAACATCCTAATAGGTTCAGTATTCTGTCATCAGAACCTAGAAGTTCAGCTATAGATTCTGAATCTCCCCAGTACCAGATAATAACTCTGCCCATTTTTTAGGACTAGGTCCCAACACAAGAAACGAGAGCCCCAATAATAAGAGCAGGCAAAAGACCCCACATTACAGAAAGCGAGGGCTCTAGAGGTAGAGCCCTTGCCACCAAGGAAAGAAATTATCCAGACTAGATCAAGGGATCTTCAACTTATCATTCCTACGAATATCCATTCCCGAAAAAAGAGTTTTTAAAGCAAGGTTTATCGTTTTTGTCCACCCCAACACACCCAAAATGTTCGATATTTTTGTAGACCCTCAATCATTTCACACGCAAATTGACGTTACAAAAATATTTTGCCAACAAAAAATTAAAATCTAGCAAAATAGCTCAACATACAAGTTATATTAACTGATCCTATGCCATCTAACAACAATATAACTTGCATTTTATCACAAAACTGAGGAAACTTACTACTCATCTATTTGATGAATACATACATACTGATGTTAAAAATAAATCAAATTTCAATCCCATCAATGTGAAAAAAGATTATATTGAACTCTTCCAAAATATGTTTTGGAAGATTTCGATAAATATTACACTCCAAAAAACAAAAGAAAATTATTCGTTCTTGAGCCACAAAAAAAGCTATTCAAAGTCTACAGAATAATCCCAACATCATTATCCGCGATGCCGATAAAGGCGGCCGGAATAATCATTCAAAATTTAGAAGATTATATCAAAGAGGCAAATAGGATATTGGGGACAACGATTATTACAAGATTTTACACCAAGATCCAACAAACATATACCTACAAGCAATATACCAAACTTATAGACAAAGGTTTTTCTTTAAAGATATTAAACAAAATGAAAAAGATTTTTTAAAAATACAAAATCCCAGTATAGCCCATTATTACCACTTACCAAAAATACATAAAACAAAAATAATCCCCCAGGCGTCCAATTATTGCTGGAATAGGCAAACCTCACATATAATCTGTCATATTATGTGGACCAATACCTTCAAAAACATGTAACAACACTGCCCTCATACATTAAGGATAGCTCCCATTTGCTACAGCTTCTGAATAAATCAGTATAGAAGATAAAAATCTATTGTGGATAACATGCGACGTCAGTTCGCTATATCTCTAAAACATCTCACATATATTAGGTTTACAGGCTATTGAACATTTTCTCAAAAAAGACATTTATTTACCGATCAACAATGTGACTTTATCTTAGAAAGTATTTTATTTATACTCCAACATAATTATTTTAGTATACCAAGATACTTTTTATTTACAGACTAAAGGCATGGCCATGGGGACCAGGTTTGCCCAAAGTTTTGCCAACCTATTTATGGGACTATTGAAGAAAAACACATCTACTCGGCAAACTTGGGGGCAAACCTGGTCTTCTATGGCCGCTATATTAGATGACCTGATTTTTCTTTGGGGGGGGGACAACACTACAGGCAGTTAATTTCATAGAACACCTTAATCAAAATGACATGGGGATTGAATTTACAGCCAACATCCAAACATCCAATATTGAATATTTGGATCTGTATTTAAGCAATTGACAATAATCAATTAAATCAAAAACTTATTTTAAAGACGTAGATAGCAACAGCTTTCTCAATTATAACAGTAACCACCATAAAAAGTGGTTACATAATATCCCCCTACAGCCAATTTCGAAGGATCGAGACGAAATTGCACAGACCATAACACCTTTTTGGAACAAAGCAAGATCCTATACAATAGGTTTTTAGAAAAAAGCATACCGCCGATATCTACTCGACAGGTCTATTAGAAAGATGCATCACTACTAAATAGAAATGACATTCTAATTAACAAGAAAGACAATAGGTCAATCAGATAACACAATGATGAGAGAGCTCTTTTCATAACACAATTCAATTCTGACTTTCAACAACTAGAACATTATTACATAAACATTGGCATATATATTCAAAGAGATCCTATATTAAAACATCTGGTAAAAGATAAACCGAAAATAGTTTATAGGAGAGCTCCCACATAAGAAGCAAATTAGCTCCAAGCAAAAAAGTTAAACATGTTCAGAGGACAAACAAAAATCACATCCAAACAGAAATAAAGGTCTGTTTGGCTTATGTGGGTTGTATAAATGTGGAAAAATCGGGCTGTGGGACATGTAAAATTATCAATCTGTATAAAGAATTTCAAATCTACAGTTACAGGAGAAAATTTTCAGATTCCCATTCTTTTCAATTGTGAATCCTCCTATACGGTATACCCTCATGGAGTGCAATATGTGGCCTCAGTATGTAGGTCCGACATCAAGAACACACTACGTACGAGGTGGGGGGGAGCATCATCGTAATTGTAAAAAATTGTAAGAAAAAGAACATCAAACATAGCATACCCCATCATTGCTTGACAAAACATAATGGAAATCCTTATATTTACAAGTACACTCCCGATCGATTTCGTTCCAAAAAAATAATGACTACAATAGATTACTCAAATTAAGACAACGTGAAACATTCTGGATATACCGTTTAAGAACCACATATATCAATTGGGGCTGAATGCCAATTTAGATCTGGCAGCCTCAATTGATTTACATTACTTCCACAGCAAACCCCAACTTATCCCTCAGTTTTCAAATATTTACATATCCCTTAATGTAGCTTACAATACATTAACATTTTCTTTTCTTTTTCATTAATCATGTCTATCCAGTGTCATTTTTAAACAATAGATCAATACATTTACACATCTGTCATTTACAGATACACTTTTCACAACTTTGCGTATATCGTTATTTTTGAACAATAGATCAACACATTTACATGTCTGTCATCATAGATACATCTTTTAAACAATTTTGCACACATCGTTCACTATGGACAAATTAAACATCAGTTCACCACACAATGACACCTATACACACACCATGATCATATCTATATAACAATATATACCAAACACATGACATAGGTCCACAATTAAATGTGGAACACCCTTTTTGGGCGACACATATCGTTTTCTAACAAATGCATACCACATCATTTTTTTCCCACAATACCAAGGCATATTTATTCATCGTTCATATCAACCACATATCAAATATCTATCTTCCACATTACCTTTCTAATATAATCATAAAAATCAGAAATTTGCACAAACAATCCTAGGTGTACATTCACAACTTAGATACCGCACTAGAATATTATCATAAGTCAAATTCAAATAATAAAGAATGATAAAAATCATAAACATCTCGTTCAACTATTTGATTGTTATTTCACCTTACATGTATTGAGGTCATAAACCGACCATACACTATAGCAATAGATCACATGAAAAGGTATTTGACAATACTACTCGATTAAATTTTAAAAGGATATGACACTCAAGAATATATCATAGGTCTTTCCTCAATTGTCAGCTTAGATATTATACAAGTTTTAGGCATCATGCATAACACCAAATAGCATTTAATACAAAGATATCTATGGTGTTACTTCGTTAGCATTTATTGAAAGATGCCTATGGGTTTACTTGTTAACTTCTTCCTCGCATTAACCAACACATAGATTTTAGTTATATGCCCTCTTACATCTACATTATTCACATACAAAGTCTGTATTCAAGTTTGTATTCAATATTATTAATCCCGAAACCCAAGTCTACAAAGTGCTGATATACATCTTTTGCATTGTTTGTTACAAATGTCCCTTTAATGTGCAACACAGTAAACGTCCCTTTAATATACAACACAGCATTTAGGCTCACCATTATTCATAATTTATTACACATGGTCTTCATTTTAGATATATTGTGTACAATTTTTTTGTGTACAATTTTTCAAAATAATGCATGTCCACTTTATTTATTTTAAACTGAAGCCTTTAAATGTGGTTATACTTTTTTCTTTTTAAAATATGCTATGTTGGTAAATCCAAGACTTTTTTCTATTTGAAGTCTACAGCTGTTCCAATTTCAAAACAATCATGACCATCTAATGCTGTTCAGACTCACACTAATTGTAACACCTGTCAAGCCCTTTTTCCGGCTTTTCAGTTGAATCTTGTAATGTTTCTCATTGGTCTGCAACTTTTGTGACAACTTCCTTTTTAATCATACAAATGTGTATAAAATGTCTAAATTTGTAACATATTTTATTCGCTTTGCTATCTGAAGAAACGACCCTTGGTGGTCGAGAAACGCGTTATAATAAAGCCTTTTTTAAAATTCTTTTAAACTTTGGAAGTTGTGTATCTCTCTTGAATCGAAACCTAATTGAGCAATACAGTGAAGTTGCTGAACCAAGAAACGCTCACAGCACAATTCTCTATCCCAAGGAAAAGCCCCGGGAAGGATCTTATCCAACAGTGTACTAGCCACTGATTAAAGTGCTAGCAGGCGAGATAGTACTGGTCACAGCACAGTACCACAGTCATTGGTAAGCACATTACCCTCTCTGTTTTTTGTATTATCTCTTTCTGAAACAATATTACGCTATGTGGCGCCCTCTCCATCTCTCTCTCTAAAACAGTTTCAGCCCTGCTCTCTGGGAACAAGAGGGAGCTGCCCTGCACAGAAACACAGAAGAACACCGTACGCACATACGGACCTGTCATATACAACTTTTTCCTGAGCCGTCGGCCGAGTAAGACCACTCGACAAAGACGGAGTAACTATTTGTGGGAACATTTCTATGTTTGGGATCACAGATCAATTCGTATTGCCTTATCTTATTTGTTACTGAATAGCGCGCCTTCTCATCTCCTTGTGAGATACCATACCATTCTTCTTTCGAAGAGAGCTAATCAAGGCTGCAGCTAAACAGAGGCCACATTTAAATCTATATAGGCCTGAAAATCACCAACAGGTATTTTATAGATCCTTTCATTTACTGGCTATTTGTTTATTATTCATGCTAATATTTATTTTGATATTAACTCTATAACCAGAAATTTTTTTTTTTTATAAACAGCTCTGAGTGTAACAAAAACTATTGAAGGCCAAGGATTTTAGCAATTGTTGATTTGCCAATATTTTTTCAAATATATATATATATATTTTACATATTACTATTACGTTAGTCAATACAATATTAATAATTTTTTCTTGAAGTTGCATCCAAATGAACACTTTTTTATTTTATTATCACAAACAATTGATGTTTTGAATGTCACTGTAAGCACTCGTTTTATTTTATAATTTTTCAAAGGTATAGCACAATATAAATCAGATTGTTAGGAAATCATTTTAGAAGTGCAAATTCGTTTGCCTTTTTAAAAATACAACACAGGGTGTCAAAATACCTATTAATTTTTACATTCACATATCTTCTTTCACCAACCATACAACCCACGATTTTTTTATGCAATCAATCACACGTTTCAGGGGTAAATCGTGGAAAACAATCACGAATGATTTTTTAAATTAGTCTTTTCACATCACATTTTTGTCGAACTTGCTCAATTTGAAATACACCACTTTCACACTTTTTTTCACCTTTATTCTCACTAAACATTTTTCTCACTTCAACATACACATTCACACATATTCCAATTGTCTAACCTCACAGACTAGCTACACCCATATACACTGATTATAGTCCAACAGTATTATAAAACATGCAATCCAAGAGGAGAAAGAAGCTCCAAGCGTATGGGTTTTAACTTATCAAAGGATATTTCAGTTGCAGAAGTATTATCTGACACACATGACATAAAACCTATGAGAGATCTCTTCTATCTATTAGAGGAAGAAATTAACAAAGAACATAGGCATTGGTGGGATTTAACAACTTTAGAGAAATATCTAGAAATTAAATACATACCCAGAGGCCTAAGATTATTAAAACATTGCTCATTTAAAGAGGACCCAGAAATTCTAAAAAGATGGTATGAAGCTTTAAATGAATGCTCCATGAATTTAATTAAAATTCTAATAGACCACAGAAGAAAATTATATAGTCAGAGTAGCAATAATATAGAGAAAATTCAAACTGATCTCAAGGTGTATCAACAAAATCCAGATTACACCAAAATCAATAAAGATATTAATGAGAGAACAGATAGATACCAGGAGAACATAGTTAATATCAAAAACAAAAAACTACAGAGAGATCATGAAGATTATGTTAATAACTGTGTGTATTCTTTTAATCGTCAGAATGACACACAAGAAAATAAGAATAATCCCAATAACACCCAGAATGAATGGAAAATTGTTCAATATGGAAAAGGGAAAAAGCAAAAAACCCTAGCAAACAACCATTATCAGAATCACTCAGATAATCATTTCAATTATTCCAATTCTCAGATAACAAAAATTTTTCACATCACTCCAGAACACCATATACTGGCCATAATAATAGAAACTCTTGGACAAACAACAGAGGATACAATAACACACCCAACCAATACAAACAACATGCACAACAATACGGTTCCCCACAATACCAATCACGCCCCAACAATCATTATAACAAACCTCATGGTCTACACTCTTCCTCTTCCTCTTTCCCATCGTATCAATCCTATCAAACTCAACGACACCACCAACAAGAACCCCAGCATACACATCAATCTGAAAGAACACATTACAATCCCAGAAACCAAACATCAGAACCATCCAATTACTTTGCTGATCGATACTCTTTATCAGAACAAAATTCACCTAGTTACAATTTTCAGAAATCCCATCATATGGGACCAAGGGTTAATAATCCTAATACCCAACACACTAAAATACATTCAAACGGACAACAAGAATACTATGAACATCCTAATAGGTTCAGTATTCTGTCATCAGAACCTAGAAGTTCAGCTATAGATTCTGAAACTCCCAGTACCAGTAATAACTCTGCCCATTTTTTAGGACTAGGTCCCAACACAAGAAACGAGAGCCCAATAATAAGAGCAGGCAAAAGACCCCACATTACAGAAAGCGAGGCTCTAGAGGTAGAGCCCTTGCCACCAAGGAAAATAAATTATCCAGACTAGATCAAGGGATCTTCAACTTATCATCCTACGAATTATCCATTCCCGAAAAAAGAGTTTTAAAGCAAGGTTTATCGTTTTGTCCACCCAACACACCCAAAATGTTTGATATTTTTGTAGACCTCAATCATTTCAAACGCAAATTGACGTTACAAAAATATTTTGCCAACAAAAAATTAAAATCTAGCAAAATAGCTAACCCCAACATACAAGTTATATTAACTGATCCTATGCCATCTAACAACAATATAACTTGCATTTATTCACAAACTGAGGAACTTACTACTCATCTATTTGATGAATACATACATACTGATGTTAAAAATAAATCAAATTTCAATCCCATCAATGTGAAAAAAGATTATATTGAACTCTTCCAAAATATGGTTTTGGAAGATTTCGATAAAATATTACACTCCAAAAAACAAAAGAAAAATTATTCGTTCTTGAGCCACAAAAAAGCTATTCAAAGTCTACAGAATAATCCCAACATCATTATCCGCGATGCCGATAAAGGCGGCGGAATAATCATTCAAAATTTAGAAGATTATATCAAAGAGGCAAATAGGATATTGGGGGACAACGATTATTACAAGATTTTACACCAAGATCCAACAAACATATACCTACAAGCATATACCAAACTTATAGACAAAGGTTTTTCTTTAAAGATATGAAACAACAATGAAAAAGATTTTTTAAAAATACAAAATCCCAGTATAGCCCATTATTACCACTTACCAAAAATACATAAAAACAAAAATAATCCCCCAGGGCGTCCAATTATTGCTGGAATAGGCAACCTCACATATAATCTGTCATATTATGTGGACCAATACCTTCAAAAACATGTAACAACACTGCCCTCATACATTAAGGATAGCTCCCATTTGCTACAGCTTCTGAATAACATCAGTATAGAAGATAAAAATCTATTGTGGATAACATGCGACGTCAGTTCGCTATACTCTAACATCTCACATATATTAGGTTTACAGGCTATTGAACATTTTCTCAAAAAAGACATTTATTTACCGGATCAACAATGTGACTTTATCTTAGAAAGTATTTTATTTATACTCCAACATAATTATTTTATATACCAAGATACTTTTTATTTACAGACTAAAGGCACGGCCATGGGGACCAGGTTTGCCCCAAGTTTTGCCAACCTATTTATGGGACTATTTGAAGAAAAACACATCTACTCGGCAAACTTGGGGGCAAACCTGGTCTTCTATGGCCGCTATATAGATGACCTGATTTTTCTTTGGGGGGGGGACAACACTACAGCAGTTAATTTCATAGAACACCTTAATCAAAATGACATGGGGATTGAATTTACAGCCAACATCCAAACATCCAATATTGAATATTTGGATCTGTATTTAAGCATTGACAATAATCAAATTAAATCAAAAACTTATTTTAAAGACGTAGATAGCAACAGCTTTCTCAATTATAACAGTAACCACCATAAAAAGTGGTTACATAATATCCCCTACAGCCAATTTCGAAGGATCAGACGAAATTGCACAGACCATAACACCTTTTTGGAACAAAGCAAGATCCTATACAATAGGTTTTTAGAAAAAGAATACCCCCGATATCTACTTGACAGGTCTTTAGAAAGAGCATCACTACTAAATAGAAATGACATTCTAATTAACAAGAAAGACAATAGTCAATCAGATAACACAATGATGAGAGAGACTCTTTTCATAACACAATTCAATTCTGACTTTCAACAACTAGAACATATATTACATAAACATTGGCATATTATTCAAAGAGATCCTATATTAAAACATCTGGTAAAAGATAAACCGAAAATAGTTTATAGGAGAGCTCCCACATTAAGAAGCAAATTAGCTCCAAGCAAAAAAGTTAAACATGTTCAGAGGACAAACAAAAATCACATCCAAACACGAAATAAAGGTCTGTTTGGCTTATGTGGGTTGTATAAATGTGGAAAATCGGGCTGTGGGACATGTAAAATTATCAAATCTGGTATAAAGAATTTCAAATCTACAGTTACAGGAGAAAATTTTCAGATTCCCATTCTTTTCAATTGTGAATCCTCCTATACGGTATACCTCATGGAGTGCATATGTGGCCTCCAGTATGTAGGTCGCACATCAAGAACACTACGTACGAGGTGGGGGGAGCATCATCGTAATTGTAAAAATTGTAAGAAAAAGAACATCAAACATAGCATACCCCATCATTGCTTGACAAAACATAATGGAAATCCTTATATTTACAAGTACATCCCGATCGATTTCGTTCCAAAAAATAATGACTACAATAGATTACTCAAATTAAGACAAAGTGAAACATTCTGGATATACCGTTTAAGAACACTATATCCATTGGGGCTGAATGCCAATTTAGATCTGGCAGCCTTCAATTGATTTACATTACTTCCACAGCAAACCAACTTATCCCTCAGTTTTCAAATATTTACATATCCCTTAATGTAGCTTACAATACATTAACATTTCTTTTCTTTTTCATTAATTCATGTCTATCCAGTGTCATTTTTAAACAATAGATCAATACATTTACACATCTGTCATTTACAGATACACTTTTCACAACTTTGCGTATATCGTTATTTTTGAACAATAGATCAACACATTTACATGTCTGTCATCATAGATACATCTTTTAACAATTTTGCACACATCGTTCACTATGGACAAATTAACATCAGTTCACTCACATGACACTATACACACACCATGATCATATCTATATAACAATATATACCAAACACATGACATAGGTCCACAATTAAATGTGGAACACCTTTTTGGGCGACACATATCGTTTTCTAACACTTGCATACACATCATTTTTTTCCACAATACCAAGGCATATTTATTCATCGTTCATATCAACCACATATCAAATATCTATCTTCCACATTACCTTTCTAATATAATCATAAAAATCAGAAATTTGCACAAACAATCCTAGGTGTACATTCACAACTTAGATACCGCACTAGAATATTATCATAAGTCAAATTCAAATAATAAAGAATGATAACAATCATAAACATCTCGTTCAACTATTTGATTGTTATTTCACCTTACATGTATTGAGGTCATAACCGACAATACACTATAGCAATAGATCACATGAAAAGGTATTTGACATATACTCAATAAATTTTAAAAGGATATGACACTCAAGAATATATCATAGGTCTTTCCACAATTGTCAGCTTAGAAATTATACAAGTTTTAGGCATCATGCATAACAACAAATAGCATTTAATAAAAGATATCTATGGGTTACTTCGTTAGCATTTATTGAAAGATGCCTATGGGTTACTCTGTTAACTTCTTCCTCGCATTAACCAACACATAGATTTTAGTTATATGCCTCATACATCTACATTATTCACATACAAGTCTGTATTCAAGTTTGTATTCAATATTATAATCCCGAACCCAAGTCTACAAAGTGCTGATATACATCTTTTGCATTGTTTGTTACAAATGTCCCTTTAATGTGCAACACAGTAAACGTCCCTTTAATATACAACACAGCATTTAGGCTCACCATTATTCATAATTTATTACACAATGGTCTTCATTTTAGATATATTGTGTACAATCTTTTTGTGTACAATTTTTCAAAATAATGCATGTCCACTTTAATTATTTTAAACTGAAGCCTTTAAATTGTGGTTATACTTTTTTCTTTTTAAATATGCTATGTTGGTAAATCCAAGACTTTTTTCTATTTGAAGTCTACAGCTGTTCCAATTTCAAAACAATCATGACCATCTAATGCTGTTCAGACTCACACTAATTGTAACACCTGTCAAGCCCTTTTTCCGGCTTTTCAGTTGAATCTTGTAATGTTTCTCATTGGTCTGCAACTTTTGTGACAACTTCCTTTTTAATCATACAAATGTGTATAAAATGTCTAAATTTGTAACATTTTTTATTCGCTTTGATATCTGAAGAAACGACCCTTGGTGGTCGAGAAACGCGTTATAATAAAGCCTTTTTAAAATTCTTTTAAACTTTGGAAGTTGTGTATCTCTCTTGAATCGAAACCTAATTGAGCAATACAGTGAAGTTGCTGAACCAAGAAACGCTCACAGCACAATTCTCTATCCCAAGGAAAAGCCCCGGGAAGGATCTTATCCAACAGTGTACTAGCCACTGATTAAAGTGCTAGCAGGCGAGATAGTACTGGTCACAGCACAGTACCACAGTCATTGGTAAGCACATTACCTCTCTGTTTTTTGTATTATCTCTTTCTGAAACAATATTACGCTATGTGGCGCCCTCTCCATCTCTCTCTCTAAAATATTATTTTTAACCCCTAATCTGCCGCTACGTAAACCACAGCTACTTACATTATCCCTATGTACCCCTAATCTGCTGCCCCTAACACCGCCGACCCCTATATTATATTTATTAACCCCTAATCTGCCCCCCACAACGTCGCCTCCACCTGCCTACACTTATTAACCCCTAATCTGCCGAGCGGACCGCACCGCTATTATAATAAAGTTATTAACCCCTAATCCGCCTCATTAACCCTATAATAAATAGTATTAACCCCTAATCTGCCCTCCCTAACATCGCCGACACCTAACTTCAAACATTAACCCCTAATCTGCCGACTGGAGCTCACCGCTATTCTAATAAATGTATTAACCCCTAAAGCTAAGTCTAACCCTAACACTAACACCCCCCTAAGTTAAATATAATTTAAATCTAATGAAATTAATTAACTCTTATTAAATAAATTATTCCTATTTAAAGCTAAATACTTACCTGTAAAATAAATCCTAATATAGCTACAATATAAATTATATTTATATTATAGCTATTTTAGGATTTATATTTATTTTACAGGTAACTTTGTATTTATTTTAACCAGGTACAATAGCTAAAATAGTTAAAATAATTACAAAATTACCTGTAAAATAAATCCTAACCTAAGTTACAATTAAACCTAACACTACACTATCAATAAATTAATTAAATACAATATCTACAAATAAATACAATGACATAAACTAACTAAAGTACAAAAAATAAAAAAGAACTAAGTTACAAAAAATAAAAAAATATTTACAAACATCAGAAAAATATTACAACAATTTTAAACTAATCACACCTACTCTAACAAAGAACCCCAAAATAAAAAAATGCCCTACCTTATTCTAAATTACTAAAGTTCAAAGCTCTTTTACCTTACCAGCCCTGAACAGGGCCCTTTGCGGGGCATGCCCCAAAGAATTCAGCTCTTTTGCCTGTAAAAAAAACACATACAATACCCCCCCCCCAACATTACAACCCACCACCCACATACCCCTAATCTAACCCAAACCCCCCTTAAATAAACCTAACACTAAACCCCTGAAGATCTTCCTACCTTATCTTCACCATACCAGGTTCACTGATCGATCCAGAAGAGCTCCTCCGATGTCCTGATCCAAGCCCAAGCGGGGGGCTGAAGATGTCCATGATCCGGCTGAAGTCATCATCCAAGCGGGAGCTGAAGAGGTCCATGATCCGGCTGAAGTCATCATCCAAGCGGGAGCTGAAGATGTCCATGATCCGGCTGAAGTCTTCTATCAACGGCATCTTCAATCTTCTTTCTTCTGGATCCATCTTGCAGACCTCCGACGCGGAACATCCTGCTGGCCCGACAGACTACCGACGAATGAAGGCTCCTTTAAGGGACGTCATCCAAGATGGCGTCCCTCAAATTCTGATTGGCTGATAGGATTCTATCAGCCAATCGGAATTAAGGTATGAAAATTCTGATTGGCTGATGGAATCAGCCAATCAGAATCAAGTTCAATCCGATTGGCTGATCCGATCAGCCAATCAGATTGAGCTCGCATTCTATTGGCTGTTCCGATCAGCCAATAGAATGTGAGCTCAATCTGATTGGCTGATCTGATCGGCCAATTGGATTGAACTTGATTCTGATTGGCTGATTCCATCAGCCAATCAGTATTTTCCTACCTTAATTCCGATTGGCTGATAGAATCCTATCAGCCAATCGGAATTCTAGGGACGCCATCTTGGATGACGTCCCTTAAAGGAGCCTTCATTCGTCAGTAGTCCGTCGGGCCAGCAGGATGTTCCGCGTTGGAGGTCTGCAAGATGGATCCGGAAGAAAGAAGATTGAAGATGC
Organism: Bombina bombina; assembly: GCF_027579735.1. Lineage (NCBI taxonomy): Eukaryota > Metazoa > Chordata > Amphibia > Anura > Bombinatoridae > Bombina > Bombina bombina. The sequence goes on from NC_069502.1 coordinate 157,700,103, forward strand.
CGTTGATAGAAGACTTCAGCCGGATCATGGACCTCTTCAGCTCCCGCTTGGATGATGACTTCAGCCGGATCATGGACCTCTTCAGCTCCCGCTTGGATGATGACTTCAGCCGGATCATGGACATCTTCAGCCCCCCGCTTGGGCTTGGATCAGGACATCGGAGGAGCTCTTCTGGATCGATTGGTGAACCTGGTATGGTGAAGATAAGGTAGGAAGATCTTCAGGGGCTTAGTGTTAGGTATATTTAAGGGGGGTTTGGGTTAGATTAGGGGTATGTGGGTGGTGGGTTGTAATGTTGGGGGGGTATTGTATGTGTTTTTTTTACAGGCAAAAGAGCTGAATTCTTTGGGGCATGCCCCGCAAAGGGTCCTGTTCAGGGCTGGTAAGGTAAAAGAGCTTTGAACTTTAGTAATTTAGAATAGGGTAGGGCATTTTTTTATTTTGGGGGTCTTTGTTATTTTATTAGGGGGCTTAGAGTAGGTGTAATTAGTTTAAAATTGTTGTAATATTTTTCTGATGTTTGTAAATATTTTTTTATTTTTTGTAACTTAGTTCTTTTTTATTTTTTGTACTTTAGTTAGTTTATTTCATTGTATTTATTTGTAGATATTGTATTTAATTAATTTATTGATAGTGTAGTGTTAGGTTTAATTGTAGGTAATTGTAGGTATTTTATTTAATTAATTTATTGATAGTGTAGTGTTAGGTTTAATTGTAACTTAAGTTAGGATTTATTTTACAGGTAATTTTGTAATTATTTTAACTATTTTAGCTATTGTATCTGGTTAAAATAAATACAAAGTTACCTGTAAAATAAATATAAGTAATATAAATATAATTTATATTGTAGCTATATTAGGATTTATTTTACAGGTAAGTATTTAGCTTTAAATAGGAATAATTTATTTAATAAGAGTTAATTTATTTCGTTAGATTTAAATTATATTTAACTTAGGGGGGTGTTGGTGTTAGGGTTAGACTTAGCTTTAGGGGTTAATACATTTATTAGAATAGCGGTGAGCTCCAGTCGGCAGATTAGGGGTTAATGTTTGAAGTTAGGTGTCGGCGATGTTAGGGAGGGCAGATTAGGGGTTAATACTATTTATTATAGGGTTAGTGAGGCGGATTAGGGGTTAATAACTTTATTATAATAGCGGTGCGGTCCGCTCGGCAGATTAGGGGTTAATAAGTGTAGGCAGGTGGAGGTGACATTGTGGGGGGCAGATTTGTGGTTAATAAATATAATATAGGGGTCGGCGGTGTTAGGGGCAGCAGATTAGGGGTACATAAGGATAACGTAAGTAGCGGCGCTTTGCGGTCGGCAGATTAGGGGTTAATTATTGTAGGTAGCTGGCGGCGACATTGTGGGGGGCAGGTTAGGGGTTAATAAATATAATACAGGGGTCGGCGGTGTTAGGAGCAGCAGATTAGGGGTACATAAGGATAACGTAGGTGGCAGTCGGCAGATTAGGGGTTAAAAAAATTGAATCAAGTGGCGGCGATGTGGGGGGACCTCGGTTTAGGGGTACATAGGTAGTTTATGGGTGTTAGTGTACTTTAGAGCACAGTAGTTAAGAGCTTTATAAACCGGCGTTAGCCCAAAATGCTCTTAACTACTGACTTCTTTCTGCGGCTAGAGTTTTGTCGTTAGATTTCTAACGCTCACTTCAGACACGACTCTAAATACCGGAGTTAGAAAGATCCCATTGAAAAGATAGGATACGCAATTGACGTAAGGGGATCTGCGGTATGGAAAAGTCGCGGCTGAAAAGTGAGCGTTAGACCCTTTCCTGACTGACTCCAAATACCGGCGGTAGCCTAAAACCAGCGTTAGGAGCCTCTAATGCTGGTTTTCACGGCTACCGCCAAACTCTAAATCTAGGCCAGTGGATTTATTTTTATTTTACAGGCAAATTTCAATTTATTTTAACTAGGTACAATAGCTATTAAATAGTTATTAACTATTTAATAGCTTACCTAGCTAAAATAAACTGAAATTTACCTGTAAAATAAATCCTAACCTAAGTTACAATTACACCTAACACTACACTATACTTTAATAAATTATTCCTATTTAAAACTAAACACTTACCTGTAAAATAAACCCTAAGATAGCTACAATGTAATTAATAATTACATTGTAGCTCTTTTAGGATTTAGATTTATTTTACAGGTAACTTTGTATTTATTTTATCTAGTTAGAATAGTTATTAACTAAAAGAAATACAAAATTACCTGTAAAATAAATCCTAACCTAAGTTACAATTAAACCTAACACTACACTATCATTACATTAATTAAATAAATTAACTACAAATAACTACAATTAAATAAAATTACATAAACTAACTAAAGTACAAAAAATAAAAAGCTAAGTTACAAAATATAAAAAAAATAAGTTACAAACATTTAAAAAATATTACAACAATTTGTAATCTAAGCTCCCTAATAAAATAACAAAGCCCCCCAAAATAAAAAAATTCCTTACCCTATTCTACATTAAAAAAGTTCAAAGCTCTTTTACCTTACCAGCCCTTAAAAGGGCCTTTTGTGGGGCATGCCCCAAAGAAAACTGCTTGGAAGATGACATCGCCCGGATGGAAGACTTCTTCAGCGCCGCTTGGAAGATGACATCGCCTGGATGGAAGACTTCTTCAGCGCCGCCTGGAAGATCACTTCATCGGATGAAAGACTTCTTCAGCGCCCCTTGGAGGATCACTTCTGCCTCTCCGGATCTCCTCTTCGGTTCCATCGGTGGCTCGGCTGAGTGAAGACGACTCAAGGTAGGATGATCTTCAGGGGGGTAGTGTCAGGTTTTTTTTAAGGGGGGTTTGGGTTAGATTAGGGGTATGTGGGTGGTGGGTTTTAATGTTGGGGGGGTTGTATTTTTCTTTTACAGGCAAAAGAGCAGTTGTAATATTTTTTAAATGTTTGTAACTTATTTTTTTTATTTTTTGTAACTTAGCTTTTTTTATTTTTTGTACTTTAGTTAGTTTATGTAATTTTATTTAATTGTAGTTAGTTGTAGTTAATTTATTTAATTAATGTAATGATAGTGTAGTGTTAGGTTTAATTGTAACTTAGGTTAGGATTTATTTTACAAGTAATTTTGTTTTTCTTTTAGCTAGGTAGTTATTAAATAGTTAATAACTATTTAATAACTATTCTAACTAGCTAAAATAAATACAAAGTTACCTGTAAAATAAATATAAATCCTAAAATAGCTACAATGTAATTATTAATTACATTGTAGCTATCTTAGGGTTTATTTTACAGGTAAGTATTTCATTTTAAATAGGAATAATTTAGTTAATAATAGAAATATTATTTAGATTTATTTAATTAATATTTAAGTTAGGGGGGGTGTTAGGGTTAGTGTTAGACTTACGTTTAGGGGTTAATAATTTTATTACAGTGGTGGCAGTGTAGGGGGGGCAGGATAGGGGTTAATAAATGTATTATAGGTGGCGACAGTGTAGAGGGGGCAGATTAGGGGTTAATAAGTTTAATATAGGTTGCGGCGGGGTCTAGGAGCGGCGGTTTAGGGGTTACTAACTTTATTGAGTTGCGGGAGGCTCTGGGGGCACCGGTATAGGGGGTAGAACAGTGTAGTTAGTGTGGGTGCTTAGTGACAGGCTAGCAATAAAGCTGTAAAAAAGCAGAAGTGCAGCGAGATCGGATGAGTGATAACTCTCACAGTCCACTGCTCATTGCCCCGTACTTGGTGTGCGGCTTTTTGACAGATTTATTGATAACTTAGGCAAATTTTTTCAGGTCCGCGGCAGCGATGGTAGGCGAGCTTAGGCGGGCGTATTGGGCCGGCGAAGGCAGGAAAGTTGACACGTTGATAACTAGGCCTCATAGGCTCAAAAGGAGGAGCCAGCAAAATCCTTAAAACCAAATTAAGACTCCAAGAAGGAGAAATAGACTTAATAACAGGTTTGATATGAACCAAAGCCTGAACAAAACAGCGAATATCAGGAAGCTTAGCAATCTTTCTATGAAATAAAGAGCAGAGATTTGTCCCTTAAAATAATTTGCACACAAACCCTTATCCAAACCATCCTGAAGAAACTGTAAAATCGGAGGAATTCTAAAAGACTGCCAAGAAAAATTATGAGATGAGCACCATGAAATATAGGTTTTCCAAACCCAATAATAAATTTTCCTCAAAACAGACTTACGAGCCTGTAACATAGCATCAGAGTCAGAGAAACCTCTATGACTAAGAACTAAGTGTTCAATTTCCATACCTTCAAATTTAGAGATTTGAGATCCTAATGGAAAATGGCTTTTGAGACAGAAGGTCTGGCCTTAAAGGAAGTGGCCAAGGCTGGCAACTGGACATCCGGACAAGATCTGCATACCTGTGAGGCCATGCAGGTGCTATCAGAAACACATGAGATTGTTACAATATGATCTTGGAGATCACCCTTGGGAGAAGAACTAGAGGTGGAAAAATGTAAGCAGGTTGATAAAACCAAGGAACTGCCAAAGCATCCACCATCTCTGCCTGAGGATCCTTGGATCTGGAAAGATATCTGGGAAGTTCCTTGTTCAAACAAGAGTCCATCAGATCTATTTCTGGAAGACCCCACATCTGAACAATCTTATGAAACACATCTGGATGGAGAGACCACTCCCCTGGATGCAAAGTCTGATGACTTAGATAATCCGCTTCCCAATTGTCTACACCTAGCATATGAATCACAGAAATTAGACAAGTGTTGGACTCTGCCCTAGAAAGTATTCAAGATACTGTACTTCCTTCATTGCTAAAGAAATGTGAGTCCTTCCCTGATGATTGACATATGCCACTGTTGTGATATTACAAGACAACAAAAAGTATCGGTGCACATCCAACCATTTAAGTCCACTCTTTCATGGCATATTTGTATATGCTTCTGTCTGTCAAATATACTTACATAGCTTCTAATAAGATTGGGATCAACATCTTGCAATAATTTTGGCTTATATTTGAACTGCAAAAACAAATATACTTCTATCTGCTAAATATACTTACATAGTTCAAATAAAATTGGGATTAACATCTCGCAATAATATTGACTTATATTTATGCTGCCAAAAATTGCCTGTTAAATATGCCTTTAAATTTAAATAAAAACTTCTGTCTGCTAAATATACTTACATAGTTCAAATAAGATTGGGATAAGCATCTCACAATAATATTGACATATTTATGCTGCAAAAAATTGCCTGTTTAAATTTAAATAAAATAGGGATCTTAGTCACACAATATGATCATATTCTGCTAAGCCAGTCACCACTTACAAGGTGTCCCATATTAGACTGGTCCTAACTAACCAGTTTCCACACTGCAGCAAGTCATGTCTACACAGTGTGGAGCTTTCTAGCTTATTAAGTATATATTAAGTATACAATTTATCTGGAACACACCTGGGCTGGGTGGGTTTATTTGAACTATGTAAGTATATTTAGCAGATAGAAGTATATTGGTTTTTGCAGCTCATATATAAGCTAATATTATTGCAAGATTTTGAACCCAATCTTATTAGAAGCTATGTAAGTATATTTGACTGACAGAAGCATATACAAATATGCCATGAAAGAGTGGACTTAAGTGGTTGGATGTGCACCAATATTTTTTGTTGTCTTGTAATTGTTTTGGTTACTTCGGTAGCACTACCACAATATGCGTGCTAAGATCAAACAGTCCTTTTGTGGTGTGCTTAACCAAAAAAAAACCTTTGTTGTATCTTTGAATAGGGAGCTGACCAAATCCCTCCCTTTTGGTTAATGCACGCCACCCAGCCCAGGTGTGTTCCAGATAAATTGTGATATACTTAATAAGCTAGAAAGCTTCACACGATGTAGACATGACTTGCTGCAGTGTGGAAACTGGTTAGTTAGGACCAGTCTAATATGGGACACCTTGTAAGTGGTGACTTTCTTAGCAGAATATGATCATATTGTGTGACTAAGATCCCTATTTTATTTAAATTTAAACAGGCAATATTTTGCAGCATACATATAAGTCAATATTATTGTGATATGTTTATCCCAATCTTATTTGAACTATGTAAGTATATTTAGCAGACAGAAGTTTTTATTTAAATTTAAAGGCATATTTAACAGGCAATTTTTTGCAGCATAAATATAAGTCAATATTATTGTGAGATGTTAATCCCAATTTTATTTGAACTATGTAAGTATTTTTAGCAGATAGAAGTATATTTGTTTTTGCAGCTCAAATATAAGCCAATATTATTGTGAGATGTTGATCCCAATCTTATTAGAAGCTATGTAAGTATATTTGACAGACAGAAGCATATACAAATATGCCATGAAAGAGTGGACTTAAGTGGTTGGATGTGCACCGATACTTTTTGTTGTCTTTTAATTGTTTTGGTCACTTCGGTAGCACTCCCACAATATGTGTGCTAAGATCAAACAGTCCTTTTGTGGTGTGCTTAACCAAAAAAAAACCTTTGTTGTACTGTTGTGATATTGTCTGTCTGAAAATCAATGAAAAGTTCTCCCTTCAATAGAGGCCAAGCCTGAAGATCTCTGAAGATAGCACAGAGTTCTAAAATGTTGATTGGTAACCTCGCCTCTTGAGGTTTTCAAACCCCTTGTGCTTTCAGAGACCCCCAGACAGCTCCCAACATAAAAAAAGACTTGCATCTGTTGAGATCACAGTCCAGGAAGGGCGAACAAAAGTGGCCCCTTGAATAATCCGATGATGGTCTAACCACCAAGACAGAGAGAGTTGAATGCTGGGATTTAAGTATATCAACTGTGATCTCTGAGTATAATCCCTGCACCATTGATTCAGCATGCAAAGCTGCAGAGGTCTCATATGAAAACGAGCAAAGGGGATCGCATCCAATGCTGCAGTCATAAGACCTAAAACTTCCATGCACATAGCCACTGAAGGGAATGATTGAGACTGAAAGTTTAGACAAGCTAAAACCAATTTCATTCACCTCTTAGCTGTTAAAGAAAGAGTCATGGACACTGAATGTATCTGAAAACCTAAAAAGGTGACCTTCATTTGAGGATTCAAGAAACTCTTTTGTAAATTGATCCTCCAACCATGCCTGTGAAGAAACAACACTAGTTGTTTCATGTGAGATTCTGCTAAATGAAAAGACTGAGCTATTACCAAGATATCGTCCAAATAAGAAAACACCGCAATACCCTGCTCTCTGATTACAGATAGAAGTGCACCGAGAACCTTCAAAAAGATTCTTGGAGCTGTCGCTAGGCCAAATGGAAGAGCAACAAACTGGTAATACTTGTCTAGAAAAGAGAATCTCAGAAACTGATAGTGGTCTGGATGAATTGGAACATTAAGATAAGCATCCTGTAAGTCTATTGTGGACATAAAATGCTCTTGCTGAACAAAAGGCAGAGTAATCCTTATAGTCACCATCTTGAAAGTTGGGACATTTACAAATGATTTAGAAGTTTCAGATATAAAACTGGTCTGAAAGAATTCTCTTTCTTTGGGACAATGAATAGATTTGAATAAAACCCCAAACCCTGTTCATGTATAGGAACCAGAACAATCACTCCTGAAAGCTCGAGATCTTAAACACATTTCAGAAAAGCCTGAGTTTTCACAGGATTTGTTGGAATATGAGAAAGAAAGAATCTTCTCACAGGAGGCCTTATTTTGAATCCTATTCGATACCCTTGACAATATTCTGAATCCACTGATTCTGTACAGAACCTGACCAAATTTCCTGAAACTATTTCAATCTGCCTCCCACCAGCTGAACTGAATTGAGGGCCGCACCTTCATGCAGTCTTCGGGGCTGGATATGGTTTTTTATAAGGCTTGGTTTTATTCCAATTTGAGGATGGTTTCCAAATGGAACCAAAGGCCTTAGGGGAAGGAGTAGACTTGTGTTCCTTATTCTGACGAAAGGAACGAAAACGATTAGGAGTCCTAAATTTACCCTTAGATTTTTTATCTTGAGGTAAGAAAACTCCCTTCCACCAGTAAGAGTGGAAATAATAGAATCTAATTGAGAACCAAATAAATTCTTACCCTGGAAAGATAGATATAGTAATCTAGATTTAGACACCATGTCAGCATTCCAAGATTTAAAGGGACATGAAACCCAAATTTTTTCTTTAGTGATTCAGATAGAATATACAATTTAAAAAAAAACTTTCTAATTGATTTCTATTATCTAATTTGTTTAATTCTCTTGGTATAATTTGTTGAAGGAGCAGCAATGCACTAATGGTTTCTAACTGAACTTATGAGTGAGCCAATCATATTCTATATATATATGCAGCCACCAATCAACAGCTAGAACCTATGTTCTCTGCTGCTCATGAGCTTGCCTAGATAAACCTTTCAGCAAAGGATAACAATAGAAGGAAGCAAATTAAATAATATAAGTAAATTGGAAAGTTGTTTAAAACTGTATTCTCTATCTGAATCATGAAAGAATTTGTTTTAATTTCATGTCCCTTTAAGCCATAAAGCTCTTCTGGCTAAAATAGCTAAATACATAGGGGCCTATTTAACAAAGGTCTGTCGGACCTGATTGAAATAGCAGGTCTAAGAATATAGCCAGAATGTAAATATGCTCTTATAAGATAAGATTCAATCTTCCTATCCAAAGAATCTTTAAAAGAAGTACTATCTTCCATAGGAATAGTAGAACATTTGGCAAGAGTGGAAATAGCCCATCAACCTTAGGAACTTTTTCCCAAAACTCTAAATTAGCCACAGGTAAAGGATACAACTTCTTAAACCTAGAAAAAGGATTGAAAGAAAAAACAGGCTTAGACCATTCCTTAGTAATCATATCGGAAACAGCACCTGGAACAGGAAAAACCTCAGGAGCAACCATAGGAGGTTTAAAAACAGTATTCAAAAGTTTACTGGCTTTATTATCATGAGGACTAGACTCTTCAATACCCAAAGTAACCAGAACTTCCTTCATTAAAGAATGAATATAATCGATCTTTAACAGATTCGAAGATTTATCAAATTCAGAATCTGAATCATGATCTTCTGAACCAGAAGAATCCTCATCAGCAGAGGATATTTCAGTATGCTGTCGGTCAATACTAGTTTTAAAAGACCTTTTACGTTTATTTGAAGGCGGAATAGCAGACATAGCCTTATCTATAGCTGCAGCAATATAATTCTTAACATCTGCAGGAATATCAGGTACTTTAGATGTTGAAGGAATAACAGATGGTGTATTAGTACTAATAGAAACATTATAGGCATGCAAAAGTTTATCATGACAGATGCCAAATAATTGGGCTGAAGAAATAACATCAGTTAATTTACAACAGACACACTTAGCTTTGGTAGAACTGTGTTCATGCAGCATGGTTTCTACAGTGTAACATCAGAAGCAGGATTAGATTGATACATCTTGCAAAATGTTAAAAGAAAACAACAACATTTAAACAAAATATCCAATTTCCTCATATAGCAGTTTCAGGAATGGGAAAAAATGCTTATGCAAAAGTAGAATGCAAAAAAATAAGCATCATAGCTCTTAACATTGAGAGAACTAG